>NC_092088.1:20044648-20242148 GCF_045679555.1 Salvelinus alpinus
TAGCTCTCCTAATCAACACCTGTGATTGCTTTATGCCTCGCTTTATGTCTCTTTCTAATGTCAGTATGCCTTGTATGCTGTTGTTTAGGGTAGTTATCATTGTTTTATTTTACTGCGGAGCCCCTAGGCCCCACTCAACATGCCTCAGATACCTCTTTTGTCCCACCTTCCACACATGCGGTGACCTCACCTAGCATAACTAGTGCCTCCAGAGATGCAACCTCTCTCATCGTCACTCAATGCCTAGGTTTTATCTCCACTGTACCCGCACCCTACCATACCCCTGTCTGTACATTATGCCCTGAATCTATTCTACCAAACCCAGAAACCTGCTCCTTTTATTCTCTGTCCCCAACGCACTAGACGACCATTTGTGATAACCTTTAGCCATACCCTCATCCTACTCCTCCTCTGTTCCTCGGGTGATGTAGAGTTTAACCCAGGCCCTGTGTGTCCCCAGGCGCTCTCATTTATTGACTTCTGTAACCCTAAAAGCCTTGGTTTCATTCATGTTAACATCAGAAGCCTCCTCCCTAAGTTTGTTTTACTCACTGCTTAAGCACACTCCACCAACCCTGATGTCCTTGCCGTGTCTGAATCCTGGCTTAGGAAGGCCACCAAAAATTCTGAGGTTTCCATCCCAAACTACAACATTTTCTGTCAAGATAGAACTACCAAAGGGAGAGGAGTTGCAATCTACTGCAGAGATAGCCTACAAGTTCTGTCATACTTTCCAGGTCTATGCACATACAGTTTGAGCTGAAAATGAATCTCTCCAGAAATAAGTCTCTCACTGTTGCAGCCTGTCATAGACACCTCTCAGCTCCCAGCGGTGCCCTGGACACCATATGTGAATTGATTGCCCCCTATCTATCTTCAGAGTTCGTTCTGCTAGGTGACCTAAACTGGGATATGCTTATTAACACCCCGGCCGTCCTACAATCTAAGCTAGATGCCCTCAATCTCACACAAATTATCAAGGAACCCACCAGGTACAACCCTAAATCCGTAAACATGGGCACCCTCATAGATATTATCCTGACCAACTTGCCCTCCAAATACACCTCTGCTGTTTTCAATCAGGATCTCAGCAATCACTGCCTCATTGCCTGCATCCGTAATGGATCAAACAACCACCCCTCATCACTGTCAAACGCTCCCTTAAACACTTCTGTGAACAGGCCTTTCTATTCGACCTAGCCCGGGTATCCTGGAAGGATATTAACCTCATCCCATCAGTAGAGGATGCCTGGTTGTTCTTTAAAAGTAATTTCCTCACCATCTTAAGTAAGCATGCCCCTTTCAAAAAATGTAGAACTAAGAACAGATATAGCCCTTGGTTCACTCCAGACCTGACTGCCCTCGACCAGCACAAAAACATCCTGTGTCGTACTGCACTAGCATCGAATAGTTCCCGCGATATGCAACTTTTCAGGGAAGTCAGGAACCAATACACACAGTCAGGAAAGCAAAGGGTAACTTTTTCAAACATACATTTTCATCCTGCAGCTCTAACTCCAAAAAGTTCTGGGTCACTGTAAAGTCCATGGAGAATAAGAGCACCTCCTCCCAGCTGCCCACTGCACTGAGGCTAGGAAACACTGTCACCACCGATAAATCCACGATAATCGAGAATTTCAATAAGCATTTCTCTACGGCTGGCCATGCTTTCCTCCTGGCTACCCCAACAGCTCCGCACACCCCGCAGCTACTTGCCCAAACCTCCCCCATTTCTCCTTCATCAAAATCCAGATAGCAGATGTTCTGAAAGAGCTGCAAAACCTGGACCCGTACAAATCAGCTGGGCTAGACAATCTGGACCCTCTTTTTCTAACACTATCCGCCCCTGTTACTAGTCTGTTCAACCTCTCTTTCGTATCGTCCGAGATTCCTAAAGATTGGAAAGCTGCCGCGGTCATCCCCCTTTTCAAAGGGGGTGATACTCTAGACCCAAACTGTTGCAGACCTGTATCCATCCTGCCCTGCCTTTCCAAAGTCTTCGAAAGCCAAGTTAACAAACAGATCACCGACCATTTCGAATCCCACCGTACCTTCTCCGCTGTGCAATCTGGTTTCTCAGCTGGTCATGAGTGCACCTCAGCCACGCTCAAGGTCCTAAACGATATCATAACCGCCATTGATAAAAGACAGTACTGTGCAGCCATCTTCATCGACCTGGCCAAGGCTTTCGACTCAATCATTGTATTCTTATCGGCAGACTCAACAGCCTTGGTTTCTCAAATGACTGCCTCGCCTGGTTCACCAACTACTTCTCTGATAGAGTTCAGTGTGTCAAATCGGAGGGCCTGTTGTCCGGACCTCTGGCAGTGTCTATAGGGGTACCACAGGGTTAAATTCTTGGGCCGACTCTTTTCTCTGTATATATCAATGATGTTGCTCTTGCTGCGGGTGATTCCTTGATCCACCTCTACGCAGACGACACCATTCTGTATACATCTGGCCCTTCTATGGACACTGTGTTAGCAAACCTCCAAATGAGCTTCAATGCCGTACAACACTCCTTCTGTGGCCTCCAACTGCTCTTAAACGCTAGTAAAACTAAATGCATGCTCTTCAACCGATCACTGCCTGCACCCGCCCGCCTGACTAGCATCACTACTCTTGACGGTTATGAATATGTGGACAACTACAAATACCTAGGTGTCTGGCTAGACTGTAAACTCTCGTTCCAGACTCATATTAAGCATCTCCAATTCAAAATTAAATCTAGAATCGGCTTCCTATTTTCTCTCATGCTGCCTAACATACCCTCGTCAAACTGACTATCCTACCGATCCTCGACTTCGGCGATGTCATTTACAAAATATATATATACCACCCACCACTGCGACCTGTATGCTCTCATCAGCTGGCCCTCACTACATATGCATCGCCAGACCCACTAGCTCCAGGTTATCTATAAGTGTTTGCAAGGTAAACCCCCGCATTATCTCAGCTCACTGGTCACCATAACAACACCAGCACGCACTCCAGCAGGTATATTTCACTGGTCACCCCCAAAGCCAACACCTCCTTTGGCTGCCTTTCCTATCAGTTGTCTGCTGCCAATGACTGGAACGAATTGCTGAATCGCTGAAGTTGGAGACTTATATCTCCCTCACTAACTTTAAGCATCAACTGTCTGAGCAGCTCACCGATCGTTGCAGCTGTATGCAGCCCATCTGTAAATAGCACATCCAACTACCTACCTCATCCCCATATTGTTTTTATTTACTTTTTTTGCTCTTTTGCACACCGGTATTTCTACTTGCACATCATCATCTGCACATCTATCACTCCAGTGTTAATTTGCTAAATTGTAATTACTTCGCTACTTTGGCCTATTTATTGCCTTACCTCCTTACTCCATTTGCACACAATGTATATATATTTTTCTATTGTTATTGACTGTACTTTTGTTTATCCCATGTGTAACTCTGTGTTGTTGTTTTGTGTCGCACTGTTTTGCTTTATCTTGGCCGGGTCGCAGTTGTAAATGAGAACTTTTTCTCAACTGGCCTACCTGGTTAAATAAAGGTTAAAAAAAAGTTTTTTTAAATGTGTGAATCAGGCCTTCATGGTCAAATTGCTGCAAAGAATCCACTACTAAAGGACACCAAGAAGAAGAAACTTGCTTGGGCCAAGAAACACGAGCAATAGACATTAGACTGGTGGAAATCTGTCCAAATTTGTGATTTTTGATTCCAACCACCGTGTCTTTGTGAGACGCAGAGTACGTGAACGGATGATCTCTGCATGTGTGGTTCCTACAGTGAAGCATGGAGGAGGAGGTGTGATGGTGTGGGGTTGCTTTGCTGGTGACACTGTTGGTGATTTATTTAGAATTCATGGCACACTTAACCAGCATGGCTACCACAGCATTCTGCAGAGATACGCTATCCCATCTGGTTTGCACTTAGTGGGACTATCATTTGTTTTTCAACAGGACAATGACCCAAAACACACCTTCAGGCTGTGTAAGGGTGTTATGAATTTTATGAATAATGACTAAATGATGTATACATTTAACGTAGAACTATAACTAACAGAATTCTACCCTGTCTCTGTATAATGATAAATAATGTTTGTCCATAAGAAAGAGGGACTGTTAGCAGGCAAGGAACTGTGGCAGACAACTTGTGACCACTGTGGAACTGATAACAGGGAAGGAAGTCTCCCCACCCAGGGAGGGGAGAAACCTTGGGCTTGTAGTAGATTGTAAAGCAGGTGGCAGGCAATGTATGAGAAGGAGAAGACTTGTGAACTATATTGTCATTGTCTTAGAGGAGGAGGGACAGTTATGATGAAATGAGAAGTATATAAACCAATGTACATGTAAGGATGGGCAGAGCTCTCGTAAATAAACATGCTGACTATTGTAGACTGGTCTCTGTCTGTTTCATTTCAACAAGAACCTTACAAATTCTTGGTAACAGACCAAGTAGTTTAATTGAAGTTCAGTTTATGATCATTGAGAACATAATTATCAAAACAAAGGGCTATGACCGAGAAGTAGAGTGATGGAGTGCTGCATCAGATGACCTGGCCTCCACAATCACCCGACCTCAACCTAATTGAGATGGTTTGGGATGAGTCGGACCGCAGAGTGAAGGAAAAGCAGCCAACAAGTGCCCAGCATATGCGGGAACTCCTTCAAGACTGTTGGAAAAGCATTCCAGGTGAAGTTGGTTGAGAGAATGCCAAGAGTGTGTAAAGCTGTCATCAAGGCAAAGGGTGGCTACTTTGAAGAATATAAAATATATTTTGAATTGATTAATACTTTTGTGCTTACTACATGATTCCAAATGTGTTATTTCGTAGTTTTGATGTCTTCACTATTATTCTACAATGTAGAAAATAGTAAAAATAAAGAAAAACCCTTGAATGAGTGTATATATATATAATTGTGTGTAAAGACGGTATGGAGAGTATGTGAATAGAAAAGGTGTGTATAGAAGTAGTTATCCTTGACCAGAATACAGTATATACATATAAAGTGGGTTAAACAGTATATAAACATTATTAAAGTTACCAGTGTTCAATGACTATGTACATAGGTCAGCGGTCTCTAAGGTGCAGGGTATAATACCGGGTGGTAGCCGGCAGGGCAGGGTACTTGGCAGAGGCCGGCTAGTGGTGACTGTTTAACAGTCTGATGATCTGGAGATAACACCTGTTTCTCAGTCCCAGGTTTGATGCACCTGTACTGTTTCTGTCTTCTAGATGGTAGCAGGGTGAACAGGCTGTGGCTCGGGTGGCTGAGGTCTTTGATGATCTTCTTGGCCTTCCTGTGACACTGAGTGCTGTAGATGTCCTGGAGGGCAGGCAGTGTACCCCCGGTGGTGAGTTGGGCTGACCGCATCACCCTCTGGCGGTGATACAGCCCAACAGGATGCTCTCAATGGAGCAAATGTATAAGTTTGTGAGGGTCTTAGGGGCCAAGCCACATTTATTCAGCCTCCTGAGGTTGAAGAGGCATTTTTGTGCCTTCTTTACCATGCTGTCTATGTGAAGGGACCATTTCAGGTTGTCAGTGATGTTCACACAGAGGAACTTGAAGCTTTTGACCCTCTTCACTCAGCCCCATCGATGTGGATAGTGGCGTGCTCCCTCTTCTGTCTACTTAAGTCCACGATCAGTTCCTTTGTTTTGTTGACGTTGAGGGAGAGGTTATTTTCCTGGCCTCATTCCGCCAGGGCTCTCACCTCCTCTCATCATTGTTGGTAATCAGGCCTACCACTGTTGTCGTCATCAAACTTGACCATCGGTTTGACCTTTGATTTATTTCATCACCTTTCATTGCTATTTCATTGGTAATTTGCCTTCTTTGAAGCATTGCAGTTCTATTCTTTTTCCTGGTATTGCTGTAAGCAAACCGCACTTCATTTTCATGCTTTTGTCCTGCTGTAGATAGCTTAAGTGGATCAAGACGATTACAGTTGAGCTCAAATATGTTGACACCCTTGTACTTCTTTAAATAATTAACTATTTTGTCTAAAATAAGTTGAAATTAAAAACACATTTCGTGTTCGTTCACATGTGAATTTGTTTGATTTCCAAAATTGAAACTGAAATTTAGATGTTTCACTTCAAAGTAAAAGAAAATGGACTGGACTAAATTATTCATAATTCTAAATCATTTTAAATACATTTGGTTGGAAGCAGCTGATTCTCGTTTACTATATAAGTTGCAGGTGCTTTTAGGGTAAAAATAGCCATTCAACCTGTTTTGAAAAGATTAAACAGAACATTCTGCTCCATTGCACTCCACTGCAAAGTGCAAGGGTGCCAACATATGAGCACAACTGTACATTGAGTGTCATCAGTCATGAATACAGTATGTACCATATACAACCAGGAGACTAAACATTATGAAAACCTGTTCTTTCCATGACAGACTGACCTGGTGAATCCAGGTGAAAGCTATGATCCCTTATTGATGTCACTTGTTAAATCCACTTCAATCAGTGTAGATGAAGGGGAGGAGACAGGTTAAAGAAAGATTTTTAAGCCTTGAGAAAATTGAGACATTGATTGTGTATGTGTGCCATTCATTTAACCTGTCTCCTCCCCTTCATCCGTAGAACTGGTTTGTGTCAAGAACTGCAACGCTGCTGGGTTTCCCCAGTGTGTATCAAGAATTGTTCACCGCCCAAAGGACATCCAGCCAACTTGACACAAATGTGGGAAGCATTGGAATCAACATGGGCCAGCATCCCTGTGGAATGCTTTTGACACCCTAGAGTCCATGTCCTGACAAATTGAAGGTGTTCTGAGGGTAAAAAGGGGGTGGGGGTGAAACTCAACATCAGGAATGTGCTCTTAATGTTCTGTACACTCAGTGTATAAAACATGTACAGCTTGCTTAGGCTTGAAATACATTTAATTGAACAATGACAAGATTGATGAAGTATTGGGAACATACAATATGCAGCGGGCCCTTCTGCTGTGCTTGAACACGGCCATACATTACAGGCGACATGAAATAGCCTACATACAGCGCACCACATAAAACTACAGGGATAGCTTCCTTTGTGATCAAGCAATGGAGAGCCTCTTTGTTCCCTAGCCCCTTTGAATGTATATACTCTTCATGTATTTGTGTGGACCCATACCCTTGAACTGCACACTGCTCATCTTCCAGGGTCTGCCAGACTAAAAGTGGCATTGAAACGGATTGTACAGATCTGTGTGGAGGTGTCCATAGATTTCCAGGAAGAAAAGCTTGGTGTACCTGAGTAATAAAAATGGCATCTTTTGAAGTGAACGTGGTGTGTGTGTGTGGGGGGGGGACAGCTCGATGTTGTAGGGCAGGCCATTGCTGCAGGCAAATATACAAATAGCACGTTATTGCAGAGCCTGGACTGAAAAATTGCTATGCTGAGTTATTAAAACGAGCTGAATAGAGGTCTTGTTTGACCCTTATTCAAGTGGGATGAAGAAGCGTGTAGACATTTCTATGGCTCCAAAGTGAGAAAAGGATCACACTTCACATACCACCTCAGATCGTCTCAAATAATAATATTCATGCCAAGTAACAGGACCCCCTGACAATGCAAAATATTTACAACAAAAATGTGTATTCTGTCCTGTGATTATTTGTCATGAACTGTTGTGGTATATTGTTACATTCCTTTCATTCATTCATTCCGTTAATGAATTCAAAAGTGACAATAGAACGGAGGTGGACTTCTGGAAGTGTGTTTTTGTGGCCGAGTAAAGAGAAGGTGAACTTTCCCACTTAGTCTGCAACTGCTTAGCTATGCTGTTGGACAGGTGACTGAGGTGACACCTTAGTCCATACCAATGACAACTGGATCTTGAAGAGGGAACATAAATCAAGAGGAACAATGTGTGTATCTGTGTGTGTGAGAGAAAGAGAGAGACTGAGAGAATGTGAATCTCAAGAGAGTGGAGGAGAGAGACGAGACAAGGTAGAAATCCCGTGGAGACGCTGTGTAGCTTTCTAATGATTTGAGCAATGCCTTCGCTGGTGGCCCATGAGTCCTAGACGATATGACGACGTGACTTGATTGGCTGTGCCATTGGGGAATCCTGTGACAGCTGTAGAATGCTTCTCTAGTGGAATGTGGGTGTGCGGGTGTGTGTGTGGTGGGGTGAAGGTGTGGTAGTGAGGGCTTTCGATTGTACAAACATTAGAAGTTCCTGTCCCATCTTAATAGGACAAGAACACACAAACACAACTGCATAATGAATATATACAGTGGGTACAGTGGGTATCATAAGAGTTCACCCCATTGGATTTCTTCCCAATGTATTGTGTTACAAAGTGGGATTAACATGGATTTAATGATAGTTGTTTTTATGATTTACACAAAATACTATATACTGTATATAGAATAGTTTTTTTTTTAAATTAAAAATATACCTTGATTAGATAAGTATTCACCCCTTGAGTCAATACATGTTAGAAACTCCTTTTGTTGTCTTACCCGTTGTTGTCTTAGCTAGCTCTCCTAATCAACACCTGTGATTGCTTTATGCCTCGCTTTATGTCTCTTTCTAATGTCAGTATGCCTTGTATGCTGTTGTTTAGGGTAGTTATCATTGTTTTATTTTACTGCGGAGCCCCTAGGCCCCACTCAACATGCCTCAGATACCTCTTTTGTCCCACCTTCCACACATGCGGTGACCTCACCTAGCATAACTAGTGCCTCCAGAGATGCAACCTCTCTCATCGTCACTCAATGCCTAGGTTTTATCTCCACTGTACCCGCACCCTACCATACCCCTGTCTGTACATTATGCCCTGAATCTATTCTACCAAACCCAGAAACCTGCTCCTTTTATTCTCTGTCCCCAACGCACTAGACGACCATTTGTGATAACCTTTAGCCATACCCTCATCCTACTCCTCCTCTGTTCCTCGGGTGATGTAGAGTTTAACCCAGGCCCTGTGTGTCCCCAGGCGCTCTCATTTATTGACTTCTGTAACCCTAAAAGCCTTGGTTTCATTCATGTTAACATCAGAAGCCTCCTCCCTAAGTTTGTTTTACTCACTGCTTAAGCACACTCCACCAACCCTGATGTCCTTGCCGTGTCTGAATCCTGGCTTAGGAAGGCCACCAAAAATTCTGAGGTTTCCATCCCAAACTACAACATTTTCTGTCAAGATAGAACTACCAAAGGGAGAGGAGTTGCAATCTACTGCAGAGATAGCCTACAAGTTCTGTCATACTTTCCAGGTCTATGCACATACAGTTTGAGCTGAAAATGAATCTCTCCAGAAATAAGTCTCTCACTGTTGCAGCCTGTCATAGACACCTCTCAGCTCCCAGCGGTGCCCTGGACACCATATGTGAATTGATTGCCCCCTATCTATCTTCAGAGTTCGTTCTGCTAGGTGACCTAAACTGGGATATGCTTAACACCCCGGCCGTCCTACAATCTAAGCTAGATGCCCTCAATCTCACACAAATTATCAAGGAACCCACCAGGTACAACCCTAAATCCGTAAACATGGGCACCCTCATAGATATTATCCTGACCAACTTGCCCTCCAAATACACCTCTGCTGTTTTCAATCAGGATCTCAGCAATCACTGCCTCATTGCCTGCATCCGTAATGGATCAAACAACCACCCCTCATCACTGTCAAACGCTCCCTTAAACACTTCTGTGAACAGGCCTTTCTATTCGACCTAGCCCGGGTATCCTGGAAGGATATTAACCTCATCCCATCAGTAGAGGATGCCTGGTTGTTCTTTAAAAGTAATTTCCTCACCATCTTAAGTAAGCATGCCCCTTTCAAAAAATGTAGAACTAAGAACAGATATAGCCCTTGGTTCACTCCAGACCTGACTGCCCTCGACCAGCACAAAAACATCCTGTGTCGTACTGCACTAGCATCGAATAGTTCCCGCGATATGCAACTTTTCAGGGAAGTCAGGAACCAATACACACAGTCAGGAAAGCAAAGGGTAACTTTTTCAAACATACATTTTCATCCTGCAGCTCTAACTCCAAAAAGTTCTGGGTCACTGTAAAGTCCATGGAGAATAAGAGCACCTCCTCCCAGCTGCCCACTGCACTGAGGCTAGGAAACACTGTCACCACCGATAAATCCACGATAATCGAGAATTTCAATAAGCATTTCTCTACGGCTGGCCATGCTTTCCTCCTGGCTACCCCAACAGCTCCGCACCCCCCGCAGCTACTTGCCCAAACCTCCCCCATTTCTCCTTCATCAAAATCCAGATAGCAGATGTTCTGAAAGAGCTGCAAAACCTGGACCCGTACAAATCAGCTGGGCTAGACAATCTGGACCCTCTTTTTCTAACACTATCCGCCCCTGTTACTAGTCTGTTCAACCTCTCTTTCGTATCGTCCGAGATTCCTAAAGATTGGAAAGCTGCCGCGGTCATCCCCCTTTTCAAAGGGGGTGATACTCTAGACCCAAACTGTTGCAGACCTGTATCCATCCTGCCCTGCCTTTCCAAAGTCTTCGAAAGCCAAGTTAACAAACAGATCACCGACCATTTCGAATCCCACCGTACCTTCTCCGCTGTGCAATCTGGTTTCTCAGCTGGTCATGAGTGCACCTCAGCCACGCTCAAGGTCCTAAACGATATCATAACCGCCATTGATAAAAGACAGTACTGTGCAGCCATCTTCATCGACCTGGCCAAGGCTTTCGACTCAATCATTGTATTCTTATCGGCAGACTCAACAGCCTTGGTTTCTCAAATGACTGCCTCGCCTGGTTCACCAACTACTTCTCTGATAGAGTTCAGTGTGTCAAATCGGAGGGCCTGTTGTCCGGACCTCTGGCAGTGTCTATAGGGGTACCACAGGGTTAAATTCTTGGGCCGACTCTTTTCTCTGTATATATCAATGATGTTGCTCTTGCTGCGGGTGATTCCTTGATCCACCTCTACGCAGACGACACCATTCTGTATACATCTGGCCCTTCTATGGACACTGTGTTAGCAAACCTCCAAATGAGCTTCAATGCCGTACAACACTCCTTCTGTGGCCTCCAACTGCTCTTAAACGCTAGTAAAACTAAATGCATGCTCTTCAACCGATCACTGCCTGCACCCGCCCGCCTGACTAGCATCACTACTCTTGACGGTTCTGAATATGTGGACAACTACAAATACCTAGGTGTCTGGCTAGACTGTAAACTCTCGTTCCAGACTCATATTAAGCATCTCCAATTCAAAATTAAATCTAGAATCGGCTTCCTATTTTCTCTCATGCTGCCTAACATACTGACTATCCTACCGATCCTCGACTTCGGCGATGTCATTTACAAAATATATATATACCACCCACCACTGCGACCTGTATGCTCTCATCAGCTGGCCCTCACTACATATGCATCGCCAGACCCACTAGCTCCAGGTTATCTATAAGTGTTTGCAAGGTAAACCCCCGCATTATCTCAGCTCACTGGTCACCATAACAACACCAGCACGCACTCCAGCAGGTATATTTCACTGGTCACCCCCAAAGCCAACACCTCCTTTGGCTGCCTTTCCTATCAGTTGTCTGCTGCCAATGACTGGAACGAATTGCTGAATCGCTGAAGTTGGAGACTTATATCTCCCTCACTAACTTTAAGCATCAACTGTCTGAGCAGCTCACCGATCGTTGCAGCTGTATGCAGCCCATCTGTAAATAGCACATCCAACTACCTACCTCATCCCCATATTGTTTTTATTTACTTTTTTTGCTCTTTTGCACACCGGTATTTCTACTTGCACATCATCATCTGCACATCTATCACTCCAGTGTTAATTTGCTAAATTGTAATTACTTCGCTACTTTGGCCTATTTATTGCCTTACCTCCTTACTCCATTTGCACACAATGTATATATATTTTTCTATTGTTATTGACTGTACTTTTGTTTATCCCATGTGTAACTCTGTGTTGTTGTTTTGTGTCGCACTGTTTTGCTTTATCTTGGCCGGGTCGCAGTTGTAAATGAGAACTTGTTCTCAACTGGCCTACCTGGTTAAATAAAGGTTAAAAAAAAGTTTTTTTAAATGTGTGAATCAGGCCTTCATGGTCAAATTGCTGCAAAGAATCCACTACTAAAGGACACCAAGAAGAAGAAACTTGCTTGGGCCAAGAAACACGAGCAATAGACATTAGACTGGTGGAAATCTGTCCTTTGGTCTGATGAGTCCAAATTTGTGATTTTTGATTCCAACCACCGTGTCTTTGTGAGACGCAGAGTACGTGAACGGATGATCTCTGCATGTGTGGTTCCTACAGTGAAGCATGGAGGAGGAGGTGTGATGGTGTGGGGTTGCTTTGCTGGTGACACTGTTGGTGATTTATTTAGAATTCATGGCACACTTAACCAGCATGGCTACCACAGCATTCTGCAGAGATACGCTATCCCATCTGGTTTGCACTTAGTGGGACTATCATTTGTTTTTCAACAGGACAATGACCCAAAACACACCTTCAGGCTGTGTAAGGGTGTTATGAATTTTATGAATAATGACTAAATGATGTATACATTTAACGTAGAACTATAACTAACAGAATTCTACCCTGTCTCTGTATAATGATAAATAATGTTTGTCCATAAGAAAGAGGGACTGTTAGCAGGCAAGGAACTGTGGCAGACAACTTGTGACCACTGTGGAACTGATAACAGGGAAGGAAGTCTCCCCACCCAGGGAGGGGAGAAACCTTGGGCTTGTAGTAGATTGTAAAGCAGGTGGCAGGCAATGTATGAGAAGGAGAAGACTTGTGAACTATATTGTCATTGTCTTAGAGGAGGAGGGACAGTTATGATGAAATGAGAAGTATATAAACCAATGTACATGTAAGGATGGGCAGAGCTCTCGTAAATAAACATGCTGACTATTGTAGACTGGCCTCTGTCTGTTTCATTTCAACAAGAACCTTACAAATTCTTGGTAACAGACCAAGTAGTTTAATTGAAGTTCAGTTTATGATCATTGAGAACATAATTATCAAAACAAAGGGCTATGACCGAGAAGTAGAGTGATGGAGTGCTGCATCAGATGACCTGGCCTCCACAATCACCCGACCTCAACCTAATTGAGATGGTTTGGGATGAGTCGGACCGCAGAGTGAAGGAAAAGCAGCCAACAAGTGCCCAGCATATGCGGGAACTCCTTCAAGACTGTTGGAAAAGCATTCCAGGTGAAGTTGGTTGAGAGAATGCCAAGAGTGTGTAAAGCTGTCATCAAGGCAAAGGGTGGCTACTTTGAAGAATATAAAATATATTTTGAATTGATTAATACTTTTGTGCTTACTACATGATTCCAAATGTGTTATTTCGTAGTTTTGATGTCTTCACTATTATTCTACAATGTAGAAAATAGTAAAAATAAAGAAAAACCCTTGAATGAGTGTATATATATATAATTGTGTGTAAAGACGGTATGGAGAGTATGTGAATAGAAAAGGTGTGTATAGAAGTAGTTATCCTTGACCAGAATACAGTATATACATATAAAGTGGGTTAAACAGTATATAAACATTATTAAAGTTACCAGTGTTCAATGACTATGTACATAGGTCAGCGGTCTCTAAGGTGCAGGGTATAATACCGGGTGGTAGCCGGCAGGGCAGGGTACTTGGCAGAGGCCGGCTAGTGGTGACTGTTTAACAGTCTGATGATCTGGAGATAACACCTGTTTCTCAGTCCCAGGTTTGATGCACCTGTACTGTTTCTGTCTTCTAGATGGTAGCAGGGTGAACAGGCTGTGGCTCGGGTGGCTGAGGTCTTTGATGATCTTCTTGGCCTTCCTGTGACACTGAGTGCTGTAGATGTCCTGGAGGGCAGGCAGTGTACCCCCGGTGGTGAGTTGGGCTGACCGCATCACCCTCTGGCGGTGATACAGCCCAACAGGATGCTCTCAATGGAGCAAATGTATAAGTTTGTGAGGGTCTTAGGGGCCAAGCCACATTTATTCAGCCTCCTGAGGTTGAAGAGGCATTTTTGTGCCTTCTTTACCATGCTGTCTATGTGAAGGGACCATTTCAGGTTGTCAGTGATGTTCACACAGAGGAACTTGAAGCTTTTGACCCTCTTCACTCAGCCCCATCGATGTGGATAGTGGCGTGCTCCCTCTTCTGTCTACTTAAGTCCACGATCAGTTCCTTTGTTTTGTTGACGTTGAGGGAGAGGTTATTTTCCTGGCCTCATTCCGCCAGGGCTCTCACCTCCTCTCATCATTGTTGGTAATCAGGCCTACCACTGTTGTCGTCATCAAACTTGACCATCGGTTTGACCTTTGATTTATTTCATCACCTTTCATTGCTATTTCATTGGTAATTTGCCTTCTTTGAAGCATTGCAGTTCTATTCTTTTTCCTGGTATTGCTGTAAGCAAACCGCACTTCATTTTCATGCTTTTGTCCTGCTGTAGATAGCTTAAGTGGATCAAGACGATTACAGTTGAGCTCAAATATGTTGACACCCTTGTACTTCTTTAAATAATTAACTATTTTGTCTAAAATAAGTTGAAATTAAAAACACATTTCGTGTTCGTTCACATGTGAATTTGTTTGATTTCCAAAATTGAAACTGAAATTTAGATGTTTCACTTCAAAGTAAAAGAAAATGGACTGGACTAAATTATTCATAATTCTAAATCATTTTAAATACATTTGGTTGGAAGCAGCTGATTCTCGTTTACTATATAAGTTGCAGGTGCTTTTAGGGTAAAAATAGCCATTCAACCTGTTTTGAAAAGATTAAACAGAACATTCTGCTCCATTGCACTCCACTGCAAAGTGCAAGGGTGCCAACATATGAGCACAACTGTACATTGAGTGTCATCAGTCATGAATACAGTATGTACCATATACAACCAGGAGACTAAACATTATGAAAACCTGTTCTTTCCATGACAGACTGACCTGGTGAATCCAGGTGAAAGCTATGATCCCTTATTGATGTCACTTGTTAAATCCACTTCAATCAGTGTAGATGAAGGGGAGGAGACAGGTTAAAGAAAGATTTTTAAGCCTTGAGAAAATTGAGACATTGATTGTGTATGTGTGCCATTCATTTAACCTGTCTCCTCCCCTTCATCCGTAGAACTGGTTTGTGTCAAGAACTGCAACGCTGCTGGGTTTCCCCAGTGTGTATCAAGAATTGTTCACCGCCCAAAGGACATCCAGCCAACTTGACACAAATGTGGGAAGCATTGGAATCAACATGGGCCAGCATCCCTGTGGAATGCTTTTGACACCCTAGAGTCCATGTCCTGACAAATTGAAGGTGTTCTGAGGGTAAAAAGGGGGTGGGGGTGAAACTCAACATCAGGAATGTGCTCTTAATGTTCTGTACACTCAGTGTATAAAACATGTACAGCTTGCTTAGGCTTGAAATACATTTAATTGAACAATGACAAGATTGATGAAGTATTGGGAACATACAATATGCAGCGGGCCCTTCTGCTGTGCTTGAACACGGCCATACATTACAGGCGACATGAAATAGCCTACATACAGCGCACCACATAAAACTACAGGGATAGCTTCCTTTGTGATCAAGCAATGGAGAGCCTCTTTGTTCCCTAGCCCCTTTGAATGTATATACTCTTCATGTATTTGTGTGGACCCATACCCTTGAACTGCACACTGCTCATCTTCCAGGGTCTGCCAGACTAAAAGTGGCATTGAAACGGATTGTACAGATCTGTGTGGAGGTGTCCATAGATTTCCAGGAAGAAAAGCTTGGTGTACCTGAGTAATAAAAATGGCATCTTTTGAAGTGAACGTGGTGTGTGTGTGTGGGGGGGGGGACAGCTCGATGTTGTAGGGCAGGCCATTGCTGCAGGCAAATATACAAATAGCACGTTATTGCAGAGCCTGGACTGAAAAATTGCTATGCTGAGTTATTAAAACGAGCTGAATAGAGGTCTTGTTTGACCCTTATTCAAGTGGGATGAAGAAGCGTGTAGACATTTCTATGGCTCCAAAGTGAGAAAAGGATCACACTTCACATACCACCTCAGATCGTCTCAAATAATAATATTCATGCCAAGTAACAGGACCCCCTGACAATGCAAAATATTTACAACAAAAATGTGTATTCTGTCCTGTGATTATTTGTCATGAACTGTTGTGGTATATTGTTACATTCCTTTCATTCATTCATTCCGTTAATGAATTCAAAAGTGACAATAGAACGGAGGTGGACTTCTGGAAGTGTGTTTTTGTGGCCGAGTAAAGAGAAGGTGAACTTTCCCACTTAGTCTGCAACTGCTTAGCTATGCTGTTGGACAGGTGACTGAGGTGACACCTTAGTCCATACCAATGACAACTGGATCTTGAAGAGGGAACATAAATCAAGAGGAACAATGTGTGTATCTGTGTGTGTGAGAGAAAGAGAGAGACTGAGAGAATGTGAATCTCAAGAGAGTGGAGGAGAGAGACGAGACAAGGTAGAAATCCCGTGGAGACGCTGTGTAGCTTTCTAATGATTTGAGCAATGCCTTCGCTGGTGGCCCATGAGTCCTAGACGATATGACGACGTGACTTGATTGGCTGTGCCATTGGGGAATCCTGTGACAGCTGTAGAATGCTTCTCTAGTGGAATGTGGGTGTGCGGGTGTGTGTGTGGTGGGGTGAAGGTGTGGTAGTGAGGGCTTTCGATTGTACAAACATTAGAAGTTCCTGTCCCATCTTAATAGGACAAGAACACACAAACACAACTGCATAATGAATATATACAGTGGGTACAGTGGGTATCATAAGAGTTCACCCCATTGGATTTCTTCCCAATGTATTGTGTTACAAAGTGGGATTAACATGGATTTAATGATAGTTGTTTTTATGATTTACACAAAATACTATATACTGTATATAGAATAGTTTTTTTTTTAAATTAAAAATATACCTTGATTAGATAAGTATTCACCCCTTGAGTCAATACATGTTAGAAACTCCTTTTGTTGTCTTACCCGTTGTTGTCTTAGCTAGCTCTCCTAATCAACACCTGTGATTGCTTTATGCCTCGCTTTATGTCTCTTTCTAATGTCAGTATGCCTTGTATGCTGTTGTTTAGGGTAGTTATCATTGTTTTATTTTACTGCGGAGCCCCTAGGCCCCACTCAACATGCCTCAGATACCTCTTTTGTCCCACCTTCCACACATGCGGTGACCTCACCTAGCATAACTAGTGCCTCCAGAGATGCAACCTCTCTCATCGTCACTCAATGCCTAGGTTTTATCTCCACTGTACCCGCACCCTACCATACCCCTGTCTGTACATTATGCCCTGAATCTATTCTACCAAACCCAGAAACCTGCTCCTTTTATTCTCTGTCCCCAACGCACTAGACGACCATTTGTGATAACCTTTAGCCATACCCTCATCCTACTCCTCCTCTGTTCCTCGGGTGATGTAGAGTTTAACCCAGGCCCTGTGTGTCCCCAGGCGCTCTCATTTATTGACTTCTGTAACCCTAAAAGCCTTGGTTTCATTCATGTTAACATCAGAAGCCTCCTCCCTAAGTTTGTTTTACTCACTGCTTAAGCACACTCCACCAACCCTGATGTCCTTGCCGTGTCTGAATCCTGGCTTAGGAAGGCCACCAAAAATTCTGAGGTTTCCATCCCAAACTACAACATTTTCTGTCAAGATAGAACTACCAAAGGGAGAGGAGTTGCAATCTACTGCAGAGATAGCCTACAAGTTCTGCCATACTTTCCAGGTCTATGCACATACAGTTTGAGCTGAAAATGAATCTCTCCAGAAATAAGTCTCTCACTGTTGCAGCCTGTCATAGACACCTCTCAGCTCCCAGCGGTGCCCTGGACACCATATGTGAATTGATTGCCCCCTATCTATCTTCAGAGTTCGTTCTGCTAGGTGACCTAAACTGGGATATGCTTAACACCCCGGCCGTCCTACAATCTAAGCTAGATGCCCTCAATCTCACACAAATTATCAAGGAACCCACCAGGTACAACCCTAAATCCGTAAACATGGGCACCCTCATAGATATTATCCTGACCAACTTGCCCTCCAAATACACCTCTGCTGTTTTCAATCAGGATCTCAGCAATCACTGCCTCATTGCCTGCATCCGTAATGGATCAAACAACCACCCCTCATCACTGTCAAACGCTCCCTTAAACACTTCTGTGAACAGGCCTTTCTATTCGACCTAGCCCGGGTATCCTGGAAGGATATTAACCTCATCCCATCAGTAGAGGATGCCTGGTTGTTCTTTAAAAGTAATTTCCTCACCATCTTAAGTAAGCATGCCCCTTTCAAAAAATGTAGAACTAAGAACAGATATAGCCCTTGGTTCACTCCAGACCTGACTGCCCTCGACCAGCACAAAAACATCCTGTGTCGTACTGCACTAGCATCGAATAGTTCCCGCGATATGCAACTTTTCAGGGAAGTCAGGAACCAATACACACAGTCAGGAAAGCAAAGGGTAACTTTTTCAAACATACATTTTCATCCTGCAGCTCTAACTCCAAAAAGTTCTGGGTCACTGTAAAGTCCATGGAGAATAAGAGCACCTCCTCCCAGCTGCCCACTGCACTGAGGCTAGGAAACACTGTCACCACCGATAAATCCACGATAATCGAGAATTTCAATAAGCATTTCTCTACGGCTGGCCATGCTTTCCTCCTGGCTACCCCAACAGCTCCGCACCCCCCGCAGCTACTTGCCCAAACCTCCCCCATTTCTCCTTCATCAAAATCCAGATAGCAGATGTTCTGAAAGAGCTGCAAAACCTGGACCCGTACAAATCAGCTGGGCTAGACAATCTGGACCCTCTTTTTCTAACACTATCCGCCCCTGTTACTAGTCTGTTCAACCTCTCTTTCGTATCGTCCGAGATTCCTAAAGATTGGAAAGCTGCCGCGGTCATCCCCCTTTTCAAAGGGGGTGATACTCTAGACCCAAACTGTTGCAGACCTGTATCCATCCTGCCCTGCCTTTCCAAAGTCTTCGAAAGCCAAGTTAACAAACAGATCACCGACCATTTCGAATCCCACCGTACCTTCTCCGCTGTGCAATCTGGTTTCTCAGCTGGTCATGAGTGCACCTCAGCCACGCTCAAGGTCCTAAACGATATCATAACCGCCATTGATAAAAGACAGTACTGTGCAGCCATCTTCATCGACCTGGCCAAGGCTTTCGACTCAATCATTGTATTCTTATCGGCAGACTCAACAGCCTTGGTTTCTCAAATGACTGCCTCGCCTGGTTCACCAACTACTTCTCTGATAGAGTTCAGTGTGTCAAATCGGAGGGCCTGTTGTCCGGACCTCTGGCAGTGTCTATAGGGGTACCACAGGGTTAAATTCTTGGGCCGACTCTTTTCTCTGTATATATCAATGATGTTGCTCTTGCTGCGGGTGATTCCTTGATCCACCTCTACGCAGACGACACCATTCTGTATACATCTGGCCCTTCTATGGACACTGTGTTAGCAAACCTCCAAATGAGCTTCAATGCCGTACAACACTCCTTCTGTGGCCTCCAACTGCTCTTAAACGCTAGTAAAACTAAATGCATGCTCTTCAACCGATCACTGCCTGCACCCGCCCGCCTGACTAGCATCACTACTCTTGACGGTTCTGAATATGTGGACAACTACAAATACCTAGGTGTCTGGCTAGACTGTAAACTCTCCTTCCAGACTCATATTAAGCATCTCCAATTCAAAATTAAATCTAGAATCGGCTTCCTATTTTCTCTCATGCTGCCTAACATACCCTCGTCAAACTGACTATCCTACCGATCCTCGACTTCGGCGATGTCATTTACAAAATATATATATACCACCCACCACTGCGACCTGTATGCTCTCATCAGCTGGCCCTCACTACATATGCATCGCCAGACCCACTAGCTCCAGGTTATCTATAAGTGTTTGCAAGGTAAACCCCCGCATTATCTCAGCTCACTGGTCACCATAACAACACCAGCACGCACTCCAGCAGGTATATTTCACTGGTCACCCCCAAAGCCAACACCTCCTTTGGCTGCCTTTCCTATCAGTTGTCTGCTGCCAATGACTGGAACGAATTGCTGAATCGCTGAAGTTGGAGACTTATATCTCCCTCACTAACTTTAAGCATCAACTGTCTGAGCAGCTCACCGATCGTTGCAGCTGTATGCAGCCCATCTGTAAATAGCACATCCAACTACCTACCTCATCCCCATATTGTTTTTATTTACTTTTTTTGCTCTTTTGCACACCGGTATTTCTACTTGCACATCATCATCTGCACATCTATCACTCCAGTGTTAATTTGCTAAATTGTAATTACTTCGCTACTTTGGCCTATTTATTGCCTTACCTCCTTACTCCATTTGCACACAATGTATATATATTTTTCTATTGTTATTGACTGTACTTTTGTTTATCCCATGTGTAACTCTGTGTTGTTGTTTTGTGTCGCACTGTTTTGCTTTATCTTGGCCGGGTCGCAGTTGTAAATGAGAACTTGTTCTCAACTGGCCTACCTGGTTAAATAAAGGTTAAAAAAAAGTTTTTTTAAATGTGTGAATCAGGCCTTCATGGTCAAATTGCTGCAAAGAATCCACTACTAAAGGACACCAAGAAGAAGAAACTTGCTTGGGCCAAGAAACACGAGCAATAGACATTAGACTGGTGGAAATCTGTCCAAATTTGTGATTTTTGATTCCAACCACCGTGTCTTTGTGAGACGCAGAGTACGTGAACGGATGATCTCTGCATGTGTGGTTCCTACAGTGAAGCATGGAGGAGGAGGTGTGATGGTGTGGGGTTGCTTTGCTGGTGACACTGTTGGTGATTTATTTAGAATTCATGGCACACTTAACCAGCATGGCTACCACAGCATTCTGCAGAGATACGCTATCCCATCTGGTTTGCACTTAGTGGGACTATCATTTGTTTTTCAACAGGACAATGACCCAAAACACACCTTCAGGCTGTGTAAGGGTGTTATGAATTTTATGAATAATGACTAAATGATGTATACATTTAACGTAGAACTATAACTAACAGAATTCTACCCTGTCTCTGTATAATGATAAATAATGTTTGTCCATAAGAAAGAGGGACTGTTAGCAGGCAAGGAACTGTGGCAGACAACTTGTGACCACTGTGGAACTGATAACAGGGAAGGAAGTCTCCCCACCCAGGGAGGGGAGAAACCTTGGGCTTGTAGTAGATTGTAAAGCAGGTGGCAGGCAATGTATGAGAAGGAGAAGACTTGTGAACTATATTGTCATTGTCTTAGAGGAGGAGGGACAGTTATGATGAAATGAGAAGTATATAAACCAATGTACATGTAAGGATGGGCAGAGCTCTCGTAAATAAACATGCTGACTATTGTAGACTGGTCTCTGTCTGTTTCATTTCAACAAGAACCTTACAAATTCTTGGTAACAGACCAAGTAGTTTAATTGAAGTTCAGTTTATGATCATTGAGAACATAATTATCAAAACAAAGGGCTATGACCGAGAAGTAGAGTGATGGAGTGCTGCATCAGATGACCTGGCCTCCACAATCACCCGACCTCAACCTAATTGAGATGGTTTGGGATGAGTCGGACCGCAGAGTGAAGGAAAAGCAGCCAACAAGTGCCCAGCATATGCGGGAACTCCTTCAAGACTGTTGGAAAAGCATTCCAGGTGAAGTTGGTTGAGAGAATGCCAAGAGTGTGTAAAGCTGTCATCAAGGCAAAGGGTGGCTACTTTGAAGAATATAAAATATATTTTGAATTGATTAATACTTTTGTGCTTACTACATGATTCCAAATGTGTTATTTCGTAGTTTTGATGTCTTCACTATTATTCTACAATGTAGAAAATAGTAAAAATAAAGAAAAACCCTTGAATGAGTGTATATATATATAATTGTGTGTAAAGACGGTATGGAGAGTATGTGAATAGAAAAGGTGTGTATAGAAGTAGTTATCCTTGACCAGAATACAGTATATACATATAAAGTGGGTTAAACAGTATATAAACATTATTAAAGTTACCAGTGTTCAATGACTATGTACATAGGTCAGCGGTCTCTAAGGTGCAGGGTATAATACCGGGTGGTAGCCGGCAGGGCAGGGTACTTGGCAGAGGCCGGCTAGTGGTGACTGTTTAACAGTCTGATGATCTGGAGATAACACCTGTTTCTCAGTCCCAGGTTTGATGCACCTGTACTGTTTCTGTCTTCTAGATGGTAGCAGGGTGAACAGGCTGTGGCTCGGGTGGCTGAGGTCTTTGATGATCTTCTTGGCCTTCCTGTGACACTGAGTGCTGTAGATGTCCTGGAGGGCAGGCAGTGTACCCCCGGTGGTGAGTTGGGCTGACCGCATCACCCTCTGGCGGTGATACAGCCCAACAGGATGCTCTCAATGGAGCAAATGTATAAGTTTGTGAGGGTCTTAGGGGCCAAGCCACATTTATTCAGCCTCCTGAGGTTGAAGAGGCATTTTTGTGCCTTCTTTACCATGCTGTCTATGTGAAGGGACCATTTCAGGTTGTCAGTGATGTTCACACAGAGGAACTTGAAGCTTTTGACCCTCTTCACTCAGCCCCATCGATGTGGATAGTGGCGTGCTCCCTCTTCTGTCTACTTAAGTCCACGATCAGTTCCTTTGTTTTGTTGACGTTGAGGGAGAGGTTATTTTCCTGGCCTCATTCCGCCAGGGCTCTCACCTCCTCTCATCATTGTTGGTAATCAGGCCTACCACTGTTGTCGTCATCAAACTTGACCATCGGTTTGACCTTTGATTTATTTCATCACCTTTCATTGCTATTTCATTGGTAATTTGCCTTCTTTGAAGCATTGCAGTTCTATTCTTTTTCCTGGTATTGCTGTAAGCAAACCGCACTTCATTTTCATGCTTTTGTCCTGCTGTAGATAGCTTAAGTGGATCAAGACGATTACAGTTGAGCTCAAATATGTTGACACCCTTGTACTTCTTTAAATAATTAACTATTTTGTCTAAAATAAGTTGAAATTAAAAACACATTTCGTGTTCGTTCACATGTGAATTTGTTTGATTTCCAAAATTGAAACTGAAATTTAGATGTTTCACTTCAAAGTAAAAGAAAATGGACTGGACTAAATTATTCATAATTCTAAATCATTTTAAATACATTTGGTTGGAAGCAGCTGATTCTCGTTTACTATATAAGTTGCAGGTGCTTTTAGGGTAAAAATAGCCATTCAACCTGTTTTGAAAAGATTAAACAGAACATTCTGCTCCATTGCACTCCACTGCAAAGTGCAAGGGTGCCAACATATGAGCACAACTGTACATTGAGTGTCATCAGTCATGAATACAGTATGTACCATATACAACCAGGAGACTAAACATTATGAAAACCTGTTCTTTCCATGACAGACTGACCTGGTGAATCCAGGTGAAAGCTATGATCCCTTATTGATGTCACTTGTTAAATCCACTTCAATCAGTGTAGATGAAGGGGAGGAGACAGGTTAAAGAAAGATTTTTAAGCCTTGAGAAAATTGAGACATTGATTGTGTATGTGTGCCATTCATTTAACCTGTCTCCTCCCCTTCATCCGTAGAACTGGTTTGTGTCAAGAACTGCAACGCTGCTGGGTTTCCCCAGTGTGTATCAAGAATTGTTCACCGCCCAAAGGACATCCAGCCAACTTGACACAAATGTGGGAAGCATTGGAATCAACATGGGCCAGCATCCCTGTGGAATGCTTTTGACACCCTAGAGTCCATGTCCTGACAAATTGAAGGTGTTCTGAGGGTAAAAAGGGGGTGGGGGTGAAACTCAACATCAGGAATGTGCTCTTAATGTTCTGTACACTCAGTGTATAAAACATGTACAGCTTGCTTAGGCTTGAAATACATTTAATTGAACAATGACAAGATTGATGAAGTATTGGGAACATACAATATGCAGCGGGCCCTTCTGCTGTGCTTGAACACGGCCATACATTACAGGCGACATGAAATAGCCTACATACAGCGCACCACATAAAACTACAGGGATAGCTTCCTTTGTGATCAAGCAATGGAGAGCCTCTTTGTTCCCTAGCCCCTTTGAATGTATATACTCTTCATGTATTTGTGTGGACCCATACCCTTGAACTGCACACTGCTCATCTTCCAGGGTCTGCCAGACTAAAAGTGGCATTGAAACGGATTGTACAGATCTGTGTGGAGGTGTCCATAGATTTCCAGGAAGAAAAGCTTGGTGTACCTGAGTAATAAAAATGGCATCTTTTGAAGTGAACGTGGTGTGTGTGTGTGGGGGGGGGGACAGCTCGATGTTGTAGGGCAGGCCATTGCTGCAGGCAAATATACAAATAGCACGTTATTGCAGAGCCTGGACTGAAAAATTGCTATGCTGAGTTATTAAAACGAGCTGAATAGAGGTCTTGTTTGACCCTTATTCAAGTGGGATGAAGAAGCGTGTAGACATTTCTATGGCTCCAAAGTGAGAAAAGGATCACACTTCACATACCACCTCAGATCGTCTCAAATAATAATATTCATGCCAAGTAACAGGACCCCCTGACAATGCAAAATATTTACAACAAAAATGTGTATTCTGTCCTGTGATTATTTGTCATGAACTGTTGTGGTATATTGTTACATTCCTTTCATTCATTCATTCCGTTAATGAATTCAAAAGTGACAATAGAACGGAGGTGGACTTCTGGAAGTGTGTTTTTGTGGCCGAGTAAAGAGAAGGTGAACTTTCCCACTTAGTCTGCAACTGCTTAGCTATGCTGTTGGACAGGTGACTGAGGTGACACCTTAGTCCATACCAATGACAACTGGATCTTGAAGAGGGAACATAAATCAAGAGGAACAATGTGTGTATCTGTGTGTGTGAGAGAAAGAGAGAGACTGAGAGAATGTGAATCTCAAGAGAGTGGAGGAGAGAGACGAGACAAGGTAGAAATCCCGTGGAGACGCTGTGTAGCTTTCTAATGATTTGAGCAATGCCTTCGCTGGTGGCCCATGAGTCCTAGACGATATGACGACGTGACTTGATTGGCTGTGCCATTGGGGAATCCTGTGACAGCTGTAGAATGCTTCTCTAGTGGAATGTGGGTGTGCGGGTGTGTGTGTGGTGGGGTGAAGGTGTGGTAGTGAGGGCTTTCGATTGTACAAACATTAGAAGTTCCTGTCCCATCTTAATAGGACAAGAACACACAAACACAACTGCATAATGAATATATACAGTGGGTACAGTGGGTATCATAAGAGTTCACCCCATTGGATTTCTTCCCAATGTATTGTGTTACAAAGTGGGATTAACATGGATTTAATGATAGTTGTTTTTATGATTTACACAAAATACTATATACTGTATATAGAATAGTTTTTTTTTTAAATTAAAAATATACCTTGATTAGATAAGTATTCACCCCTTGAGTCAATACATGTTAGAAACTCCTTTTGTTGTCTTACCCGTTGTTGTCTTAGCTAGCTCTCCTAATCAACACCTGTGATTGCTTTATGCCTCGCTTTATGTCTCTTTCTAATGTCAGTATGCCTTGTATGCTGTTGTTTAGGGTAGTTATCATTGTTTTATTTTACTGCGGAGCCCCTAGGCCCCACTCAACATGCCTCAGATACCTCTTTTGTCCCACCTTCCACACATGCGGTGACCTCACCTAGCATAACTAGTGCCTCCAGAGATGCAACCTCTCTCATCGTCACTCAATGCCTAGGTTTTATCTCCACTGTACCCGCACCCTACCATACCCCTGTCTGTACATTATGCCCTGAATCTATTCTACCAAACCCAGAAACCTGCTCCTTTTATTCTCTGTCCCCAACGCACTAGACGACCATTTGTGATAACCTTTAGCCATACCCTCATCCTACTCCTCCTCTGTTCCTCGGGTGATGTAGAGTTTAACCCAGGCCCTGTGTGTCCCCAGGCGCTCTCATTTATTGACTTCTGTAACCCTAAAAGCCTTGGTTTCATTCATGTTAACATCAGAAGCCTCCTCCCTAAGTTTGTTTTACTCACTGCTTAAGCACACTCCACCAACCCTGATGTCCTTGCCGTGTCTGAATCCTGGCTTAGGAAGGCCACCAAAAATTCTGAGGTTTCCATCCCAAACTACAACATTTTCTGTCAAGATAGAACTACCAAAGGGAGAGGAGTTGCAATCTACTGCAGAGATAGCCTACAAGTTCTGTCATACTTTCCAGGTCTATGCACATACAGTTTGAGCTGAAAATGAATCTCTCCAGAAATAAGTCTCTCACTGTTGCAGCCTGTCATAGACACCTCTCAGCTCCCAGCGGTGCCCTGGACACCATATGTGAATTGATTGCCCCCTATCTATCTTCAGAGTTCGTTCTGCTAGGTGACCTAAACTGGGATATGCTTAACACCCCGGCCGTCCTACAATCTAAGCTAGATGCCCTCAATCTCACACAAATTATCAAGGAACCCACCAGGTACAACCCTAAATCCGTAAACATGGGCACCCTCATAGATATTATCCTGACCAACTTGCCCTCCAAATACACCTCTGCTGTTTTCAATCAGGATCTCAGCAATCACTGCCTCATTGCCTGCATCCGTAATGGATCAAACAACCACCCCTCATCACTGTCAAACGCTCCCTTAAACACTTCTGTGAACAGGCCTTTCTATTCGACCTAGCCCGGGTATCCTGGAAGGATATTAACCTCATCCCATCAGTAGAGGATGCCTGGTTGTTCTTTAAAAGTAATTTCCTCACCATCTTAAGTAAGCATGCCCCTTTCAAAAAATGTAGAACTAAGAACAGATATAGCCCTTGGTTCACTCCAGACCTGACTGCCCTCGACCAGCACAAAAACATCCTGTGTCGTACTGCACTAGCATCGAATAGTTCCCGCGATATGCAACTTTTCAGGGAAGTCAGGAACCAATACACACAGTCAGGAAAGCAAAGGGTAACTTTTTCAAACATACATTTTCATCCTGCAGCTCTAACTCCAAAAAGTTCTGGGTCACTGTAAAGTCCATGGAGAATAAGAGCACCTCCTCCCAGCTGCCCACTGCACTGAGGCTAGGAAACACTGTCACCACCGATAAATCCACGATAATCGAGAATTTCAATAAGCATTTCTCTACGGCTGGCCATGCTTTCCTCCTGGCTACCCCAACAGCTCCGCACCCCCCGCAGCTACTTGCCCAAACCTCCCCCATTTCTCCTTCATCAAAATCCAGATAGCAGATGTTCTGAAAGAGCTGCAAAACCTGGACCCGTACAAATCAGCTGGGCTAGACAATCTGGACCCTCTTTTTCTAACACTATCCGCCCCTGTTACTAGTCTGTTCAACCTCTCTTTCGTATCGTCCGAGATTCCTAAAGATTGGAAAGCTGCCGCGGTCATCCCCCTTTTCAAAGGGGGTGATACTCTAGACCCAAACTGTTGCAGACCTGTATCCATCCTGCCCTGCCTTTCCAAAGTCTTCGAAAGCCAAGTTAACAAACAGATCACCGACCATTTCGAATCCCACCGTACCTTCTCCGCTGTGCAATCTGGTTTCTCAGCTGGTCATGAGTGCACCTCAGCCACGCTCAAGGTCCTAAACGATATCATAACCGCCATTGATAAAAGACAGTACTGTGCAGCCATCTTCATCGACCTGGCCAAGGCTTTCGACTCAATCATTGTATTCTTATCGGCAGACTCAACAGCCTTGGTTTCTCAAATGACTGCCTCGCCTGGTTCACCAACTACTTCTCTGATAGAGTTCAGTGTGTCAAATCGGAGGGCCTGTTGTCCGGACCTCTGGCAGTGTCTATAGGGGTACCACAGGGTTAAATTCTTGGGCCGACTCTTTTCTCTGTATATATCAATGATGTTGCTCTTGCTGCGGGTGATTCCTTGATCCACCTCTACGCAGACGACACCATTCTGTATACATCTGGCCCTTCTATGGACACTGTGTTAGCAAACCTCCAAATGAGCTTCAATGCCGTACAACACTCCTTCTGTGGCCTCCAACTGCTCTTAAACGCTAGTAAAACTAAATGCATGCTCTTCAACCGATCACTGCCTGCACCCGCCCGCCTGACTAGCATCACTACTCTTGACGGTTCTGAATATGTGGACAACTACAAATACCTAGGTGTCTGGCTAGACTGTAAACTCTCGTTCCAGACTCATATTAAGCATCTCCAATTCAAAATTAAATCTAGAATCGGCTTCCTATTTTCTCTCATGCTGCCTAACATACCCTCGTCAAACTGACTATCCTACCGATCCTCGACTTCGGCGATGTCATTTACAAAATATATATATACCACCCACCACTGCGACCTGTATGCTCTCATCAGCTGGCCCTCACTACATATGCATCGCCAGACCCACTAGCTCCAGGTTATCTATAAGTGTTTGCAAGGTAAACCCCCGCATTATCTCAGCTCACTGGTCACCATAACAACACCAGCACGCACTCCAGCAGGTATATTTCACTGGTCACCCCCAAAGCCAACACCTCCTTTGGCTGCCTTTCCTATCAGTTGTCTGCTGCCAATGACTGGAACGAATTGCTGAATCGCTGAAGTTGGAGACTTATATCTCCCTCACTAACTTTAAGCATCAACTGTCTGAGCAGCTCACCGATCGTTGCAGCTGTATGCAGCCCATCTGTAAATAGCACATCCAACTACCTACCTCATCCCCATATTGTTTTTATTTACTTTTTTTGCTCTTTTGCACACCGGTATTTCTACTTGCACATCATCATCTGCACATCTATCACTCCAGTGTTAATTTGCTAAATTGTAATTACTTCGCTACTTTGGCCTATTTATTGCCTTACCTCCTTACTCCATTTGCACACAATGTATATATATTTTTCTATTGTTATTGACTGTACTTTTGTTTATCCCATGTGTAACTCTGTGTTGTTGTTTTGTGTCGCACTGTTTTGCTTTATCTTGGCCGGGTCGCAGTTGTAAATGAGAACTTGTTCTCAACTGGCCTACCTGGTTAAATAAAGGTTAAAAAAAAGTTTTTTTAAATGTGTGAATCAGGCCTTCATGGTCAAATTGCTGCAAAGAATCCACTACTAAAGGACACCAAGAAGAAGAAACTTGCTTGGGCCAAGAAACACGAGCAATAGACATTAGACTGGTGGAAATCTGTCCTTTGGTCTGATGAGTCCAAATTTGTGATTTTTGATTCCAACCACCGTGTCTTTGTGAGACGCAGAGTACGTGAACGGATGATCTCTGCATGTGTGGTTCCTACAGTGAAGCATGGAGGAGGAGGTGTGATGGTGTGGGGTTGCTTTGCTGGTGACACTGTTGGTGATTTATTTAGAATTCATGGCACACTTAACCAGCATGGCTACCACAGCATTCTGCAGAGATACGCTATCCCATCTGGTTTGCACTTAGTGGGACTATCATTTGTTTTTCAACAGGACAATGACCCAAAACACACCTTCAGGCTGTGTAAGGGTGTTATGAATTTTATGAATAATGACTAAATGATGTATACATTTAACGTAGAACTATAACTAACAGAATTCTACCCTGTCTCTGTATAATGATAAATAATGTTTGTCCATAAGAAAGAGGGACTGTTAGCAGGCAAGGAACTGTGGCAGACAACTTGTGACCACTGTGGAACTGATAACAGGGAAGGAAGTCTCCCCACCCAGGGAGGGGAGAAACCTTGGGCTTGTAGTAGATTGTAAAGCAGGTGGCAGGCAATGTATGAGAAGGAGAAGACTTGTGAACTATATTGTCATTGTCTTAGAGGAGGAGGGACAGTTATGATGAAATGAGAAGTATATAAACCAATGTACATGTAAGGATGGGCAGAGCTCTCGTAAATAAACATGCTGACTATTGTAGACTGGCCTCTGTCTGTTTCATTTCAACAAGAACCTTACAAATTCTTGGTAACAGACCAAGTAGTTTAATTGAAGTTCAGTTTATGATCATTGAGAACATAATTATCAAAACAAAGGGCTATGACCGAGAAGTAGAGTGATGGAGTGCTGCATCAGATGACCTGGCCTCCACAATCACCCGACCTCAACCTAATTGAGATGGTTTGGGATGAGTCGGACCGCAGAGTGAAGGAAAAGCAGCCAACAAGTGCCCAGCATATGCGGGAACTCCTTCAAGACTGTTGGAAAAGCATTCCAGGTGAAGTTGGTTGAGAGAATGCCAAGAGTGTGTAAAGCTGTCATCAAGGCAAAGGGTGGCTACTTTGAAGAATATAAAATATATTTTGAATTGATTAATACTTTTGTGCTTACTACATGATTCCAAATGTGTTATTTCGTAGTTTTGATGTCTTCACTATTATTCTACAATGTAGAAAATAGTAAAAATAAAGAAAAACCCTTGAATGAGTGTATATATATATAATTGTGTGTAAAGACGGTATGGAGAGTATGTGAATAGAAAAGGTGTGTATAGAAGTAGTTATCCTTGACCAGAATACAGTATATACATATAAAGTGGGTTAAACAGTATATAAACATTATTAAAGTTACCAGTGTTCAATGACTATGTACATAGGTCAGCGGTCTCTAAGGTGCAGGGTATAATACCGGGTGGTAGCCGGCAGGGCAGGGTACTTGGCAGAGGCCGGCTAGTGGTGACTGTTTAACAGTCTGATGATCTGGAGATAACACCTGTTTCTCAGTCCCAGGTTTGATGCACCTGTACTGTTTCTGTCTTCTAGATGGTAGCAGGGTGAACAGGCTGTGGCTCGGGTGGCTGAGGTCTTTGATGATCTTCTTGGCCTTCCTGTGACACTGAGTGCTGTAGATGTCCTGGAGGGCAGGCAGTGTACCCCCGGTGGTGAGTTGGGCTGACCGCATCACCCTCTGGCGGTGATACAGCCCAACAGGATGCTCTCAATGGAGCAAATGTATACGTTTGTGAGGGTCTTAGGGGCCAAGCCACATTTATTCAGCCTCCTGAGGTTGAAGAGGCATTTTTGTGCCTTCTTTACCATGCTGTCTATGTGAAGGGACCATTTCAGGTTGTCAGTGATGTTCACACAGAGGAACTTGAAGCTTTTGACCCTCTTCACTCAGCCCCATCGATGTGGATAGTGGCGTGCTCCCTCTTCTGTCTACTTAAGTCCACGATCAGTTCCTTTGTTTTGTTGACGTTGAGGGAGAGGTTATTTTCCTGGCCTCATTCCGCCAGGGCTCTCACCTCCTCTCATCATTGTTGGTAATCAGGCCTACCACTGTTGTCGTCATCAAACTTGACCATCGGTTTGACCTTTGATTTATTTCATCACCTTTCATTGCTATTTCATTGGTAATTTGCCTTCTTTGAAGCATTGCAGTTCTATTCTTTTTCCTGGTATTGCTGTAAGCAAACCGCACTTCATTTTCATGCTTTTGTCCTGCTGTAGATAGCTTAAGTGGATCAAGACGATTACAGTTGAGCTCAAATATGTTGACACCCTTGTACTTCTTTAAATAATTAACTATTTTGTCTAAAATAAGTTGAAATTAAAAACACATTTCGTGTTCGTTCACATGTGAATTTGTTTGATTTCCAAAATTGAAACTGAAATTTAGATGTTTCACTTCAAAGTAAAAGAAAATGGACTGGACTAAATTATTCATAATTCTAAATCATTTTAAATACATTTGGTTGGAAGCAGCTGATTCTCGTTTACTATATAAGTTGCAGGTGCTTTTAGGGTAAAAATAGCCATTCAACCTGTTTTGAAAAGATTAAACAGAACATTCTGCTCCATTGCACTCCACTGCAAAGTGCAAGGGTGCCAACATATGAGCACAACTGTACATTGAGTGTCATCAGTCATGAATACAGTATGTACCATATACAACCAGGAGACTAAACATTATGAAAACCTGTTCTTTCCATGACAGACTGACCTGGTGAATCCAGGTGAAAGCTATGATCCCTTATTGATGTCACTTGTTAAATCCACTTCAATCAGTGTAGATGAAGGGGAGGAGACAGGTTAAAGAAAGATTTTTAAGCCTTGAGAAAATTGAGACATTGATTGTGTATGTGTGCCATTCATTTAACCTGTCTCCTCCCCTTCATCCGTAGAACTGGTTTGTGTCAAGAACTGCAACGCTGCTGGGTTTCCCCAGTGTGTATCAAGAATTGTTCACCGCCCAAAGGACATCCAGCCAACTTGACACAAATGTGGGAAGCATTGGAATCAACATGGGCCAGCATCCCTGTGGAATGCTTTTGACACCCTAGAGTCCATGTCCTGACAAATTGAAGGTGTTCTGAGGGTAAAAAGGGGGTGGGGGTGAAACTCAACATCAGGAATGTGCTCTTAATGTTCTGTACACTCAGTGTATAAAACATGTACAGCTTGCTTAGGCTTGAAATACATTTAATTGAACAATGACAAGATTGATGAAGTATTGGGAACATACAATATGCAGCGGGCCCTTCTGCTGTGCTTGAACACGGCCATACATTACAGGCGACATGAAATAGCCTACATACAGCGCACCACATAAAACTACAGGGATAGCTTCCTTTGTGATCAAGCAATGGAGAGCCTCTTTGTTCCCTAGCCCCTTTGAATGTATATACTCTTCATGTATTTGTGTGGACCCATACCCTTGAACTGCACACTGCTCATCTTCCAGGGTCTGCCAGACTAAAAGTGGCATTGAAACGGATTGTACAGATCTGTGTGGAGGTGTCCATAGATTTCCAGGAAGAAAAGCTTGGTGTACCTGAGTAATAAAAATGGCATCTTTTGAAGTGAACGTGGTGTGTGTGTGTGGGGGGGGGGGACAGCTCGATGTTGTAGGGCAGGCCATTGCTGCAGGCAAATATACAAATAGCACGTTATTGCAGAGCCTGGACTGAAAAATTGCTATGCTGAGTTATTAAAACGAGCTGAATAGAGGTCTTGTTTGACCCTTATTCAAGTGGGATGAAGAAGCGTGTAGACATTTCTATGGCTCCAAAGTGAGAAAAGGATCACACTTCACATACCACCTCAGATCGTCTCAAATAATAATATTCATGCCAAGTAACAGGACCCCCTGACAATGCAAAATATTTACAACAAAAATGTGTATTCTGTCCTGTGATTATTTGTCATGAACTGTTGTGGTATATTGTTACATTCCTTTCATTCATTCATTCCGTTAATGAATTCAAAAGTGACAATAGAACGGAGGTGGACTTCTGGAAGTGTGTTTTTGTGGCCGAGTAAAGAGAAGGTGAACTTTCCCACTTAGTCTGCAACTGCTTAGCTATGCTGTTGGACAGGTGACTGAGGTGACACCTTAGTCCATACCAATGACAACTGGATCTTGAAGAGGGAACATAAATCAAGAGGAACAATGTGTGTATCTGTGTGTGTGAGAGAAAGAGAGAGACTGAGAGAATGTGAATCTCAAGAGAGTGGAGGAGAGAGACGAGACAAGGTAGAAATCCCGTGGAGACGCTGTGTAGCTTTCTAATGATTTGAGCAATGCCTTCGCTGGTGGCCCATGAGTCCTAGACGATATGACGACGTGACTTGATTGGCTGTGCCATTGGGGAATCCTGTGACAGCTGTAGAATGCTTCTCTAGTGGAATGTGGGTGTGCGGGTGTGTGTGTGGTGGGGTGAAGGTGTGGTAGTGAGGGCTTTCGATTGTACAAACATTAGAAGTTCCTGTCCCATCTTAATAGGACAAGAACACACAAACACAACTGCATAATGAATATATACAGTGGGTACAGTGGGTATCATAAGAGTTCACCCCATTGGATTTCTTCCCAATGTATTGTGTTACAAAGTGGGATTAACATGGATTTAATGATAGTTGTTTTTATGATTTACACAAAATACTATATACTGTATATAGAATAGTTTTTTTTTTAAATTAAAAATATACCTTGATTAGATAAGTATTCACCCCTTGAGTCAATACATGTTAGAAACTCCTTTTGGCAGTGATTACAGCTGTGATTCTTTCTGGGTAAGTCTTTGCATACCTGGGTTTGTGCAATTTTGGCCTATTATTGTTTTCAAAATTCTTCAAGCTCTGTCAAGGTGTTGGGGATCATGGCTAGACAGCAAATGTCTGGATTTGGATTTTCAAGTAGATTTAGGTCAAAACTGTAACTTGAGACACTCAGGAACATTCACTGTCTTCTTAGAATGCAACTCCAATGTAGATGTTGTAGGTTATTGTGTTGTAGGTTATTGTCCTGCTGAAAGGTGAATTCCTCTTTCAGTGTCTGTTGTAAAGCAAACTGAAGCAGGTTTTCCTGTAGGACTTTGCCTGTTCTTCAGCTCCATCTCGTTTCTTTTTATCCTGAAAAACTCCAGAGTCTTTGCCGATGTCAAGCATACCCATACCATGATGCAGCCACCACCATGCTTGAAATAAGGAGGCAATTACTCAGTGATGTGTTTTGTTGGATTTTCCCCAAACATAAAAAAAAATTGCATTTCGGCCAAAAAGTGTATACCTTTGCTATATATTTTTTCTTCAGTATTACCCTCGTGCCTTGTGGAATACAGGATGCATGTTTTGGAATATTTTTTATTCTGCATATTTTGTATTTTTCTATTCACTTTGTCATTTAGGTAATTATTGTGGAGTCACTACAACAGCGGTTCCCAAACTAAGGGTCGCGAACCCATGTGGGGTTGCCTGATATGAAAATGGGGTCATGGGAGAATTGACCAAATCATGAAAATATATATTTATATAACCCAAAAATATAAATGATAATATAGTCTTCGTATCTCAAAATCATTGTAATGTGGTTAACCTTAAAAATCATTCCCACGGGGAATAGCGAGGCCTGCTACGCTATGAAACCACTCTCTATTGCAGATACTTTGACATTACCGGACACAATTGATATGGTGAAAACAATGTGTGGGGAGGCAGAGGCACAGAAACTCACATCAATACCTTTGTCAGATAACACTGTTAAACAAACAATTTATGCTATAGCTAGCAATCAAGAGGAAACTGACTGAACGTCTCAGAAACTCCCCAGCTTATGCTCTCAAAATGGACGTTAGCTATGAGGGCCGAGATGCCCACGCATTGACTTTTATTCGCTATACATGTAGGAGGATGCTATTCACGAGGACATATTGTTCTGTCTCATGATTCCCAAGCATGAAACGGCACAAGGGATGTTCAGTGTGCTGTGTGGCTATATTGACAAAAAACAGATTCCATAGGATCGAATGGTGGGCTTTTGTACAGATGAGGCTCCTACTATGACTGGATGGTGGGCAGGCCTCTGCACTCTAGTTGTGAATGTGTCGCTCTGCAATATGGACGAATTGTATGATACACCAAGAGCAATTGGCGGGAAAAGAGCTGAGCAAGGAACTCGGAGATATACTGCAGCAGGCAACTTTGATTGTAAACTACACTGTACATCAAACCACATCCCCTGCGCGCTCGCCTGTTCGCAAAACTATGTGGAGATATGGGATAAGAGCATCACAGTATTCTATTTCACACTGAGGCTTGGTGGTTATCGAGGGGGAGTGTTGGAAAGATTTTTTTGCATTGAGAGAGGACCTGTAAAAAACAAACTGACTTGGTTGACTCTCTCTGTAATGAAAAGAGAAGGTGCGCCGGCGCTTCTGTGTTGTATTAGTGTCTGTGTGTGTGTGCATGCGACTGTGTGTGAGTGTGTCACCTTCCTCACCCTGTTACAGTCCCTAATGATGGCGGTGTGTAGCCTGAAGTGAGCCAACTACCCTCACAGTGGAGCGTGCCCCCAGGCTAGTGCCACAACTCTCTGTCAAAGCCTTCCTTCATCTTGTGTTACACCTGCCCGCTCCAAAGACACACACACACACACACACACATAGAGACACATACACACACACACACAGACACATACAAACACACACACACACACACACACACACACACACACACACACACACACACACACACACACACACACACACACACACACACACACACACACACACACACACACACACACACACACACACACACACACACACACACACACACAGACACATACACACAACTTCCAATGACAAATAATTCATATTTTCGGCCGGCTGAAAGTTTGCCACATTATTAAGTATGTTTTGGAACTTGGTGACATTCTGAGACAGTATAACACAGTCCCTGGCTGGGCGATTTTTAATGGCCGTCTCACTGAAAATAGTATTTTGATATGTTGTTTGTCACCTTCAGGATTCTCAGGGTAAATCCAACTTTAACAAATCAATAAATCAATAATGGATCTCTATAGAATGCCTTGAAGGAATGGAATAAAATATATAGAACCTTGAATCACTCCCTGAAAAAACATTGTTTCACATTTTGTTGTATACGCTGCATATAGTAGTTTGCCATGTTTATTTTGTTTTACACTTCACCAATGTCCACTCTTTGATTTGTACTAAATTTGTATGCACCCTAACCCTAACGCCACAACGACAATGGGAGTTATTTTATTCACATGACATCATTACTTCTAGTTTCAAGTTCACTTGTATAGTGAACATGCCTTTCTTGCTCTTTCCCAACAATGCAGTAATCAATATCAGAAGTAAAAATATTATACTATAGAATAAAGTACAACAAAAACACACAAGGAATAGAAATATGAAGACGAGAAAGTAAGTAAGCTATATACAGGGGTGCATTTCCATGTAAAGGACCCATGAGCACCAACATGCGAAATTCATAGGAGCATATCTAATTGGGTGTCAAATTAAAGTTTCAGTAAGAGTCTATCTTGGTGAAATTAAGGTATAGATGTATTTTCTAACCGTTTTCCATATGAAAAATTTGGCATAAGTAAAGGCTTTGATATCTGGATAAACAGATGGAAAACATCAGTAGTGGAAAAAGTACCCAGTTGTCATAAAAGCAAAGATACATATCCGTCAGACTGCCAGATGGTGAAGCGTGATTCATCACGCCAGAGAACGCGTTTGTGTGCGGCTGCTTGGCCATGGAAACCCATTTCATGATACTCCAGACGAACAGTTCTTGTGCTGACGTTGCTTCCAGAGGCAGTTTGGAACTCGGTAGTGAGTGTTGCAGCCGAGGATAGAGGTTTATGTGCTTCAGCCCCCGGCGGTCCCATTCTGTATGCCTGGCTGAGCCGTTGTTGCTCCTAGACGTTTCCACGTCACAATAACAGCCCTTACAGTTGACATTGCAGTTGACAAAGCCCTGACCTCAATCCCATAGAACATTTGTGGGCAGAACTGAGAAAGCATGTGTGAGCAAAGAGGCCTACAAACCTGACTCAGTTACACCAGCTCTGTCAGGAGGAATGGGCCAAAATTCACCCAACTTATTGTGGGAAGCTTGTGAAAGGCTACCCAAAACGTTTGACCCAAGTTAAACAATTTGAAGGCAATGCTACCAAATACTAATTGAGTGTATATAAACATCTGACCCACTGGGAATGTGATGAAAGAAATAAAAGCTGAAATAAATAATTCTCTCTACTATTATTCTGACATTTCACATTCTTAAAATAGAGTGGTGATCCTAACTGACCTAAGACAGGGAATGTTTAATAAGATTAAATGTCAGGAATTGCGAAAAACGGAGTTTAAATGTATTTGGCTAAGGTGTATGTAAACGTCTGACTTCAACTGTACATAAACGCATCAAAGTAAATGTAATCGCTCAAATGTACCTAAGCATAAAAAGTAAAAGTATTAATCATTTCACATTCTTTATATTAAGCAAACCAGACAGCACCATTTTCTTGTCTTTTATTTACGCATAGCCAGGGGCACACTCCAACGCTCAGACATCATTTACAAATGACTCGTGTGTTTAGTGAGTCTGCCAGATCAAAGGCAGTGGGGATGACCAGGGATGATAAGTGTGTGAATTGGACCATTTTCATGTCCGGCTAAGCATGCGAAATGAGTACTTTTGGGTGTCAGGGAAAATGTATGGAGTAAAAAGTACATTATTTTCTTCAGGAATATAGTGGAGTAAAAGTGAAAGTTGTCAGAATTATAAATAGTAAAGTACAGATACCCCCAAAAACGACTGAAGTAGTACTTTCCACCACTGGAAAACATTTACCAGAAAAAGTATTAAAAGGTATCAGAAATACATTAAAACACAATGTTGATGTAAAGACCCCTGCCAACTAATATCAACACATATTTAGCTTTGGAGAAATTGTTTACCTTCTGTCAATTTAAGAAATATTGCCATTACCAAAAACCCACAGATAAACCCAACCCCCAGATATTTTCAAATTTCTATCCCTCATGAGCAGGGAGGATAATGAAAGTTCACAGAAGTAACAAGTAACTGTAGACAAGTAGACAAGTAGACCTACCAATTAGATATAGTGATTTTACTGATATCAATTTTGTTTATGAATTATTAAGTGATTAAAACCCATAATTCCGTTACCAAATGATCCCAAAAAATCTGTAACTGAATTACTGCAACTGAATTGGCCAAAATGGGAAATCATAATCGTCACAAACCACAATTGGGTCATCTGCTACTGTCCTCCCTTCCACTGGCATACTGTTATGTTCAGCTCATCTCTTTTCATTGGCTGCATTCCAAACACTTAACAGACACACCCTCTCCCCTGAGCCCTCAAATTAAGTGGACACTTCTGATGACATATCATGACGTCTGACAAGTTTACACTTGCAGGGCAAGGGGCTAGGGAGGAAGGAATGAATTTGAAATGGACCGCCATTGCCTGGAAATTCGGCACTAGTTCGTCCCGCGATGATTGTGTTTTCAGCCACCGGTAGCTTGTGGGTGCTTTATATGCGCCACAGTCAATTATGATTGCATGTCTGCTTATATTACCTATATAATTATTAATATACGCCTACTGTATGATAGCTAGCAAATTAATTAGCTAACTAACGTTAGCCTGCTTAGCTGGAACTTGTTTTATTTCTGCAATTTCCAAAAGCTAACCAAACAAAAACATAATTACTTTTATGAGACGTATTTGTGCATTAGTAGCACAATTTCTAATTTATTTAAATTTGTTTTTACTTACACTTGTATGTTGACTCCATATTGATGTTGAGGTTTTAAGTTTTGGCTGACTTTTCTTAGCAGATGTACAATCATCGCGAGTTGAATTATAGGGTGTTTCAGGCCCTGAACTGAACATTGTACAATAGCAAACTCCATGAAAAATGAGGGCTGAGGGGCTTACGTTGCAAACTTCCCTTGCTTGGCTAATCATTTGGACCAACGACAAATATGGCCGCGGGGATTCCCCCAAGAGCAAAAGGCGAGGGAAAGTGGATGAGGGTGTGTCTTTTGAGTTTGAAATGCAGCCCTCGTCTTTCTGTTGTCTGGTGGTCAAGGCAAGAGTGTGAAAACAGTCTGGACAAAACTTCCCTTTCTCTCGCTCTGCCTCTCTCTCCCCAGTTAATGTCACCTCTCCCAGCTCTTACTGACACCTACCTATGAGCCCCCTCTCTTTCCATTTACTGTAACCAGCATCCTCACCCACTGAGCACCGACCGGCACGGGACATCCATGGACGTTAAAAAGTAGGTGAAATTTGATCAGTCCTCCTTGGCCTTGATGTTAACGTTCACAGACGGAACAGACTGGACCATATGAACCTATCGTAGACATATTTTTCACAAGTTTGGATAGCACAGTACAGGGAGTAGAGTACAGTCTAATACAATACACTAATAGAGTACAGTACAATACAGTACAGTAAAGAAAAGTAGAATATAGTACAGTACAGTGTATTGTACTGTACTGAACTCTACTTTACTGAAGTCTATTGTGCTGTGCTGTACTCTGTATAGTACTGTACTCTACTTTACTGTACTGAAGTCTACTGTGCTGTACTGTACTGTACTCTACTGCACTCTACTCTACCCTACTATGCTCTGCTCTACTGGGATGTCCAAACTTGCGAAACATGAGGAGAATGACATTCATATCCATAATTATGCATTTCTGTATAGTACAGATCAGGGACCCATGATGTCATTATGTTACCGTAACTCTGTTACCGGGTGTAAATCCACCTCACTTACTGTAGTTCAATAACCAAAAGAGATGTGTTCAAACTCAAGGTGTCATGTCACAGCCGACACCCCATTATTTCTGCACCCCGAATTCTTTGAATTTACCCCGAATTCACCCCGAATTCTTTCTTTGAATTTAATTAGGAGCAGATATTTAACAGAGTTTTTTGAAAATGTGGTCATATAAAAACCTGAGGGAGATTGTACTGTTATTCCGTTACCACAGTTTGCATCTGCACAGTTCTTTCACTAAAATAGTGTTTGTACATTTTTCACTACAAATTGCTCAAAGTAGTCCTTGTGCATAGAGTTGTATGGTTTGTTAAACTTTCAAAGCAATGGTTTCCTGTAGTCCGCAATCAGCTCTTTGGTCTCACTAACTTTGAGGGAGAGGTTGTTATCCTGACACCACACTGCCAGGTCTCTGACCTCCTCCCTATAGGCTGTCATATCGCCGCCGGTGATCAGGCCTACCACCATAGTGTCGTCAGCAATCATGATGATGGCTTTGGAGTAGTGCGAGGCCACGCAGTCGTGGGTGAACAGGGAGTAAAGGAGGGGAATAAGCACACACCCCTGAGGGGCTCCCGTGTTGATTGTCAGTGTGATGGAGGTATTGTTGCCTACCTTCACCACCTGGGGCCATCTCGTCAGGAAGTCCAGGATCCAGTTGCAGAGGGAGGTGTTAAGATGGCGCCGACAGACATGGCAGCTCTGCTTCCAGCTCCTAAGAAACTTTGCAGTATTTCATTTTTGTGTGTGTTATTTCTTACACTATTAGCCCACAACAAGGTGAGTCCAAAAATGTCATATATGCTGCTACATAAATTATGTAATATTCCAGGGCGATATGTATACTGTAGCAAAGAAAGTAATACTAAGTGTATGTTGTGTAGTAAGCTGTTAGTAGCCCATGTGCCTCACCTTAATAATTTGGTCTATTTTCACCTCTTAATTTTGCCTAACGTGCACATGTAGCCTATAACCTGTTTTTGAGAAATATCATCATTGAATATTGTAAGAACTTTCCTTGTCTGCTTAAATGCCCCCTTTATTTATCCTACGGTTCTGACTTGGTGTACAGGGAAAATAGTGTAAGAGCAGCCCATGTTCTGCATTCTGTTGCTGTACATTTCAAAAGTGCTGAACACATAGTTATATTGACTACATCCGTCTTAGCTCGCTCATTGATGTCTTAATCAAAATTACAGAATGCCTCTTATCCACTCATCGTTCCCTTATGCCATAGTTTTACATCTCAATTGTCAGAAGAAACCAATTTTGTTTAAAAACTTCTTAAGGCTAGGCGTCCCGCTAGCGAGTCAACTTCCGGTGAAACTGGAGGGCGCGCAATTCAAAGAAATTATCATAAAAATTATGAATATTAAATATTTAGGTACATACAAGTGTCTTATATCGGTTGAAAGCTTAAATTCTTGTTAATCTAACTGCACTGTCGGATTTACAGTAGCCATTACAGCGAAAGCATGCCATGCTATTGTTTAAGGATGGCGCCCCACGTCAAAATATTTTTCCACCGGCACAGGTTTCATAAATTCACAAATAGCGATTAAATATTCACTTACTTTTTGAAAATCTTCCTCTGATTTGTCATCCAAAGGGTCCCAGCTATAACATGTAGTGTCGTTTTGTTAGATAAAATCATTCTTTATATCCCAAAAAGTCTGTTTAGTTGGCGCCATCGATTTCAGTAATCCACTCGTTCAACATACAGAGAAAGGAATCCAAAAATCTACCGCTAAACTTTGTTAAAACAAGTCAAAATACATTTCTATTGACTCCTCAGATACCCTAAAATGTAATGAAACTAATATGTTTCATACGGAAAGAAGTATGTTGAATAGGAAAGCGATATTAGCAGGTGCGTCTTATCTTCATCGCGCACGCATACACACATTTCCAAGACTGTGTCCCTGTAGTAAAACTCATTATTCCTACTCGTTTTGGAAGAAACAAGCCTGAAACCTTGAACATAGAGGGCTGACACCCAGTGGAAGCCATAGGAATTGCGTTCTGAGAGCTAGATTTAATTATTTCCCTATACTTTCCAATGTAAGAGCATGGGCTCTCAAAAAACTAAATCTGGTTGGTTTATCTTTGGATTTTCTCCTACCATATCTATTGTTATAGTCTCATACATTATTTTAACATTTCTACAAACTTTCAAGTGTTTTCTTTCCAATGTTACAAATTATATGCATATCCTGGCTTTAGGGCCTGAGCAACAGGCATTTTACTTTGGGCACGTCAGTCAGGCGGAAATTGAGAAAAAAGGACCCTAGCCTGAAGAAGTTGTCAGCCATAACAGCTATGCTTTTTAAAAAGTCAGTAAACAAGGCTGAATGAACTGTTTCGCTGCCAGACAAGGCTCCGCTGCCAGCCAGGTGTAACAGTGGTAAGGATTCACTCCATTGTGCAGTAAAGAAAGCTCTGCTGTTGGGACAGCTTTATGTAGGCTCTAACAGGTTGTGGGCACCGCTTGTCACAGTTATAGTGCAATTAATGTATTGTTTAGTGTTGTGTTGTGTAGTGGGTTTGCATGCATCTCAAATATATTTTTTGAGTTTGCTCCACCAAGATGTACATGCTAAAATCACCACTGGTTAAGACATACAGTCAGAAAGAACTTTTGGATATCAGAGTGGTGGTAACTCACCAGCATTACGACCAAGGAATACGTCTTTCCCAAATTGGATCCTTTGTTCGCACCCCCCAGGGCAATTGAACTTATCCCAGAGGCTGCTCCAAAACGCCGCCGGCGGAGAAGAGGTATTCGGAGTGGACTTCTAGTCCGACTCAGGAGATGGGCACACCATCCACCGCTTCCGAGTATATTACTCGCTAATGTTCAGTCTCTGGACAGTAAAGTAGACGAGCTCAGGGCGAGGATCTCCTTCCAGAGAGCCAACAGAGACTGTAACATACTCTGTTTCACGGAAACATGTCTCTCTCCGGAAATACTGTCCCCGTCCATACAGCCAGCTGGGTTCTCAGTACACCGTGCAGACAGAAATAATAATGTTTCATGATTAACCGCTCATGGTGTGATTGTGATAACGTACAGAAACTCAAGTCCTTTGGTTCACCCGACCTAGAATACCTCACAATCAAATGCCGACCATACTACTTCCCAAGAGAATTCTCTTCTGTTATAGTCACAGCCATGTATATTTCCCCTCAAGCCGATACCACGACGGCCCTTAAGGAACTACACTGGACTTTATGCAAACTGGAAACCACATATCCTGAGGCCTTATTTATTGTAGCAGGGAATTTTAACAAAGCAAATTTTAGGAAAACGCTACTGAAGTTCTATCAACACACTGACTGTAGTACTCGTGCTGGGAAAACACTCGACCACTGCAGCTGCTATTCTCTCTTCCGGCATTCCTACAAGGCCCTCCCTCGTCCGCCCTTAGGCAAATCAGACCACGACTCCATTTTGCTCCTCCCTTCCTATAGGCAGAAACTCAAACGGGAAGTACCCGTGCTAAGGTCCATTCAGCTCTGGTCTGACCAATCGGAATCCATACTTCAAGATTGTTCACGCGGACTGGGATATGTTCCAGGTAGCCTCTGAAAATAACATTGATTATTACACGGACATGGTGACTCAATTCATCAGGAAGTGTATAGGGGATTTTGTTCCCACTGTGACTATTTAAAACTACCTAAACCAGAAACAAAAGATAGATGGCAGCCTTCACGCTAAACTGAAAGCGCGAACCACCGCATTTAACCATGGCAAGGCAACTGGGAATATGGTTGAATACAAACAGTGTAGTTATTCCCTCCGTAAGGCAATCAAACAGGCAAAACGTCAGTACAGAGACAAAGTGGAGTCGCAATTCAACGGCTCAGACACGAGACATCTGGCAGGGTCTACAGACAATCACGGATTACAAAGGGAAAACCAGCCACGCAGCAGACACCGACGTCTTGCTCCCAGACAAGCTAAACACTTTGAGGATAAGTGCCATCGACGTGGCCCGCTCCCAAGGACTGTGGGCTGCTCTTGTTCACCGTGATCAATGTGAGTAAGACATTTAAGCGTGTTAACCCTCGCAAGGCTGCCGGCCGAGACAGCATCCATAGCCGAGCATGCGCAGACCAGCTGGCTGGAGTGCTTACGGACATATTCAATACCTCCCTATCCCAGTCTGCTGTCCCCACTTGCTTCAAGATGTCCACCATTGTTCCTGTACCCAATAAAGTAAAGGTAACTGATCTAAATGACTATCGCCCGTAGCACTCACTTCTGTCATCATGAAGTGCTTTGAGAGGCTAGTTAAGGATCATATAACCTCTCCCTCAACAAAACAAAGGTGCTGATCGTGGACTTCAGGAAAAAGCAGAGGGAGCACGCCCCTATCCACAAACACGGAACCGCGGTGGAGAAGGTGGAAAGCTTCAAGTTCCTCAGCGTACATATCACTGACGATCTGAAATGGTCCACCCACACAGAAAGTCTCAGGAGGCTGAAGAAATGTGGCGTAGCCCCTACGACCCTCACTTTTACAGATGCACCATGGAGGGCATCCTGTTGGGCTGTATCACCGCCTGGTACAGCAACTGCATTGCCCGCAACCGCAGGGCTCTCCAGAGGGTGGTGTGGTCTGCCCAACGCATCACCGGGGGCACACTGACTGCCCTCCAGGATACCTACAGCACCCGATGTTACAGAGAGGCCAAAAAGATCATCAAGGACTTCAACAACCCAAGCCACGGTCTGTTCACCCCGCTATCATATAGAAGGCAAGGTCAGTACAGGTGCACCAAAGCTGGGTCAGAGAGACTGAAAAACAGCTTCTATCTCAAAGCAATCAGACTGTTAAATAGTCATCACTAGCCGGCAACCACCGGTTACTCAACCCTGCACCTTAGAGGATGCTGTCCTATGTACATAGACATGGAATCACTGGTCACTTTAATAATGGAACACTAGTCACTTTAATAATGTTAACATACTGCTTTACTCATTTCATATGTAAAATATATACTGTATTCTATTATACTGTATTTTAGTCAATGCCAATTGGAGCTAGGAACAAAAGCATATCGCTACACTCGCAATAACATCTGCTAAATATGTGTATGTGACCAATACATTTTGATTTGATTTTGATTTGATTTGACAGAGCTTGAGAGGGTCTGCAGAGAATGGGAGAAACGCTCCAAATATAGGTCTGCCAAGCTTGTAGCGTCATACCCAAGAAGACTCGATTGCTGTAATCGCTGCCAAAGGTGCTTCAACAAAGTACTGAGCAAAGAGGCTGAATACTTATGTAAATGTGATATTATATATATATTTTTAACTATAAATTAGAAAAAAAATCTAAAAAACAGTTTTTGCTTTATCATTATGGGGTATTGTGTCTAGATTGATGAGGGAAAAAACGATTGAATCAATTTTAGAATAAGGCTGTAACCTAACAAAATGTGGAAAATGTAAGGGGTCTGAATACTTTCCGAAGGCACTGTAATTACTTACATTTATTACAAAATTACAAGGATTAGTATTGTTAGAATAATAATTTGATTAATTCAATTAACAAAGATATAGGCCTACTCAATAACACAACAATAACTATTCTAGTGGTGTTGAGTAGTGGCCTGCATAGCTAAATTAGAAAAACAGGATTGTCTTTTTTCCCCCCTTTTTAACATTACAATTAACAATGGAAAATTGGCAACTCTGTCTTCATCGGTTTCATTCTGTGTAAGCATTTTCCAAACCTGGAGTCTGAGCCCTTGTGGAAATCTGCGTTACAGAAGAAGAATATCGTTATGACAATTTACATTACCCTATACTAATTATCACAATCATGATTTCTATAGCCTGCTACCTAACCTTGTTGTGTTTTCCAGCTAGCAGTAATAGTGCTTTCTAACACAAATAAATTAGCTAGTGTTTAGCTACATTGAAAAAGAACTAACGTTACTCATAGTGTGTTAACACAAGTAGCTAGCTAGTTAATAATATTAACATGCTGAGTGTGTTTCACGTAACATCCTTGGTGTACCGATATCCTGAGAACAAGGTTCAGGAAAGATTAGACCATCAAGCCAGCTAGCTAGCAGTATGAATCTGTTATTATACAGTTGTTGCAGTTATACGTATTACATAGTTACCACCCTGTTATTCCACCATCTTCCAATATCAATCCTATTACTGCTCCCACTTTCAATGCACTCAGGTCACTTTAGCAAGGAGCCATATCATGTACTCTTAACCATAATCTGATACTTTAGCTACTTACAAAGCACATGTTTCTTTACACTTTGTTACTGCCCTCTTTAGTTTAGAGCGGTAGCTATCTTGTAACTTCAGTCTATGATAGCAACAGATAGTATACCAGACAGGAGATAATTAGAGAGACACAGTGTTCACCCTACCGTGAGTGTTGGAGCAGACAAGAGAGACATTTTAAAGGAGATTAGTGCTGACATTTTCCGTATCTCTATGTGCGAGTGATCACACCGGCACCGCTGTGTGAGGGAGGCCCTTTGTCACTTGTACGACTCAGTGGGAGAGGGAACAAGAGATGCGATGACACCCAACCACTTGAAACAGATCAAAAACCAAACCACTAAGTCAGGATGCTCAAATTAACAATGCAGCTTCTCGTTAAACTCTGCTTCCTGACTTCCTCCCAGTGCCTCTGAACGTTATACAATCTAAACAGACATATTCATATCTATGTATATCGTGAGTAGAATGAATCTGATGTAATTAGTTTCCTTTGAATAAGAATTTTGCTCATTGAAAACAAATAGCAACTTACAACATTTCCTCTCAACACCACACTAAGCCAGTAATAAAAAAGATCACCTCCCAAAATATTATGCTCCAAAATTAGAGCTATCGCTATAGAGAACCGTTCCATTCACGTAAAAGGAACCGAGACGAGAGGGCACTATCAGCAGAGGAGGGCACGTGGTTAACCATGCGAGGGCCCCTTACAATAATAATCCAGCGCTATTGTCAAGCTGTAGAGAGCTGTTAAAAATGTATTTGGGCTGTTCAACAGTCAATAACATATTCCCTAGGGGCCTGCGGTTTTCCACTGCGCTCCTCAGTCATGTGTTAAACCTTGAACCCCCCCCACACACACACACACACTCAGCAGTGGACTAAGTGTTATTGACTACTTACAGAGCTTAATGTTTCTCCCTGGCCTCCCCCTGGGCTATCCCTCCTCCTGATTTATCTGTGTCCGCCATGTTGCGGATGGATGAGGTGGTGTTTAAATTAAGAATACGGAACGAACAGCTTGAAAACCTTATAGACTGACAGTGACGTTACAGGGATAGGTGCGGGAGCTATTTGTTGCTGATAGTAAAATATTAATCTGTTGGTTGTGTATCTACTTTCCATTTCAGATCATTCACTTGTAGGACTGATGCCTCCCACTGGGCACACACTGGTTGAATCAACATGGTTTCCACGTAATTTAACTGAAATGACGTTGATCCAATGTGGAATAGACGTTGAATTGACCGTCTGTGCCCAGTGGGTTGCTTAGTACTGGCTTGCAAACGGTCTAAGTTTAAGCATACATTGTTGCAATATACGGTGCATTCGGAGAGTATTCAAACCCAGTGGTGGGCCGTCAGGGCCAGCAAGGCCTTCTCTGCTGGCCTAAACATCATCAGAATATATATATTTTTAAAATATATTTTTCCACAAATATGTATTAAATTATTCCCCAGAGTAAGAGTTATACTCTTCATTTCATAACTTTCCTCTTGGTTGCACTGCTTCCAGCCCCAGGTTGAGATTTGGAGGGCTGGTCTTTATGTTAGATCTTTTATCCAATCATATTCAGCCATCATGTGTTGCCAGGGGTCTAAAATCTGCCCTCAGGCCTTCAGAATCAACAGTGCGGGCGCTTGTAGCTTAAAGTGAATGGAAATGAAAATTTAGTGTCAACCAATCAGCTTTAGAGTTGGCTATTGTACGCCTGCTGGCTGGCTCCAGTGTTACACAGGAGCCAGCTAGCAGGTGTAGTGCGTGCACGTCTTTTGATTGGATTACCAATATTGAGAGGAAGGTCCTATGGGCAGGTCTATGCAGAACCTCAAAACTAGGAAACTGAATTTGATAAACAAATTAATTCGCGTACTACTAAGCTGTTTTTTCAACCCACAATGGCGGAAGGAGGAGAAGATATCGATTTGGTCGAGGATATAATTATAACGCCATTCTCAAGATGAACTTTTCAAGAAAAGAGAGGTCGCCCGACGCCGACGCTACAAAGCCTGTCACAGGCGGGAAAGGGGTTCGTTCGCCACTTTCAAAGTTCCAACTACGAGCGCTATCAATGGCTCACAGGCTCCGAGAAGCACTGCAAACTGTACTGCTGGGAATGCCTATTATTTACAAGTGATCGATTTGGTGTTTGGAGCCACACTGGCTTTGCAAACTTGAGTTGTCTAACCAAGGCAGCAACGAGACACCAAAGTACGGCTGGGCACTTACAAGCAATGGTGCTTTTGAAAACTTTTGGGGACACCCGAGTGGATCTACAGCTCAACGAACAAGCGCGCAGGACAACGGAGCTGCACAATGAAAAGGTGAAGAAAAATTGGGAAATATTGAAAATACTTTTTGGGTAAACACTGTTTACCCAAAAATGTCAATGTTTGTCAATTTCAAGGTGACGCAACGCCTGGTTATACTGCGTTTCTGTCTAAATGTATAGTGTCTAGAGCCATGGCATCATAATGATGGTAATAAGAGGTGGATTAATTCGGGTGGGACTGTGTAGGACCTCACTGAAGGCCCAGGCCCCAGGCCCACGGCACGCCACTGTTCAGACCCCTTAACTTTTTCCACATTTTGTTACGTTACAGCCTTATGCTAAAATGGATTTAAACATTTTTTCCCCTCATCAATCTACACACAATACCCCAAAGACTAGATGGCTATCTAAGATGGCGTAGCAGTGGGGATGTCTGTTTTGATTGTCTGGTCCCGTCCCTTGTATATATCTTCTTTCTTCGTATATATTTCGTATATATTTGTATTCTTTTTTAAATCTAATTTTCCATCTACGGACTGAACATACTCTCCTGCAACCCGCCTCACCCAATGTGGTATGGATCTACTATCTTTTCACTTTTGAACCGGAACACCCTTCAGGAGCTAGCCAGCTAACTAGCTAGTAACTAGTAGTCAGTTAGCCACTGCTAGCGGTCATCACCGTTAACCCGGACTGTCAGCCCCAGCCCAGGCAACTCCTGCCAGCCTGCACAGCGTGACATCTACCCAGAGCATATCAAACTGCTTTTCTCTACCACATCTCCGGATTCCTACCGCAAGCTCTAAACCTCTACTCCGAGTGGCTACTCCTGTCTAACGTCTCTGTCCCGAAGCAAGCACCAGTTAGCTTGGAGCTAGCCTCAAACTAGACCCATCTTCCGGCTAGCCAAAGAGATTCCATCAAGCAATCCCTGGGCTTCAATACCTCTTCTGTCAATTGGCCTGGACCCTTTGCTGCCGACACGGAGCCCCGCCGATCCATCACGACTGATCTGCCGACATAACCGTCCGAGGGGGTTACAACAGACTCTCCCGTTGCGACGTTCAACTGAGGCCCATCTGCTAGCCTGCTGCTAGCCCCGGCCTGCTAGCGGTCTGAATCGCCTTGCCTCCAGCTCGCCTAGCTACTCACTGGACTCTATGATCACTCGGCTACACATGCCTCTCCCTGATGTCAATATGTCTTGTCTACTGCTGTTTTGGTTAGTCATTTTTGTCTTATTTCACTGCAGAGCCTCCAGCCCTGCTCAGTATGCCTTAGCTAGTCCACACATGCGGTGACCACACCTGGCTTAAATGGTGCCTCTAGAGACAAAACCTCTCTCATCGTCACTCAATGCCTAGGCTTACCTCCACTGTACTCACATCCTACCATACCTTTGTCTGTACGTTATGCTTTGAATCTATTCTTCCGCGCCCAGAAACCTGCTCCTTTTACTCTCTCTTCCGAACGCACTGGACGACCAGTTCTTTAAGCCTTTAGCGGTACTTTTATCCTACTCCTCCTTTGTTCCTCTGGTGATGTAGAGGTTAACCCAGGCCCTGCAGCCCCCAGCATCACTCCCATTCCCCAGGCGCTCTCATTTGTTGACTTCTGTAACCGTAAAAACATTGGTTTCATGCATGTTCACATTAGAAGCCTCCTCCCTAAGTTTGTTTTATTCACTGCTTTAGCACACTCCACCAACCTGGATGTCCTAGCCGTGTCTGAATCTTGGCTTAGGAAGGCCACCAAAAATCCTGACATTTTTTAAATCTAGAATCGGCTTTTTACAAGGCCTCCTTCACTCATGCTGCCTAACATACCCTCGTAAAACTGACTATCCTACCGATCCTTGACTTCGGCGAGGTCATTTACAAAATAGCCCCCAACACTCTACTCAGCAAATTGGATGTAGTCTATCACGGTGCCATCCGTTTTATCACAAAAGCCCCATATACTACCCACCACTGCGACCTGTATGCTCTCATTGGCTGGCCCTCACTACATATCCATCGCCAAACCCACTGGCTCCAGGTCATCTATAAGTCTTTGCTAGGTAAAGCCCCGCCTTATCTCAGCTCACTGGTCACCAAGCAACACCCACCCATAGCACGCGCTCCAGCAGGTATATTGCACTGGTCATCCCCAAAGCCAACACTTCCTTTGGCTGCCTTTCCTTACAGTTCTCTGCTGCCAATGATTGGAACGAATTGCAAAAATCTCTGAAACTGGAGTCTTATATCTCCCTCTCTAACTTTAAGCATCAGCTGTCTGAGCAGCTCACCGATCGCTGAACCTGTACACAGCCAATCTGTAAATAGCACATCCAACTACCTCATCCACATATTATTACCTACCGTCTTGCTCTTTTGCACCCCAGTATCTCTACTTGCACATCATCATCTGCACATCTATCACTCCAGTATTAATGCTAAATTGTAATTATTTTTGCCTCTAGGGCCTATTTGTTACCTACCCCCCTACTCTTCAACATTTGCACACACTGTACATAGATTTTTATATTTTTCTTTTCTTTTGTGTTATTGACTGTACGATTGTTTATGTGTAACTCTGTGTTGTTGTTTTTGTCGCACTGCTTTGCTTTATCTTGGCCAGGTTGCAGTTGTAAATGAGAACATGTTCTCAACTGGCCTACCTGGTTAAATAAAGGTTTAAAAAATTCTTTAAAAAAGACTAAACTTGTCAAGAAGCCACTCCTGCGTTGTCTTGGCTATGGGTCGTTGTCCTGTTGGAAGGTGAACCTTTGCCCCAGTCTGATGTCCTGAGCGCTCTGGAGCAGGTTTTCATCAAGGATCTCTCTGTACATTGCTCCGGTTATCTTTCCCTCGATCCTGACTAGTCTCCCGGTCCCTGCCACTGAAAAACATCCCCACAGCATGATGCTGCCACCACCATGCTTCACCGTAGAGATGGTGCTAGGTTTCCTACAGATGTGACTCTTGGCATTCTGGCCAAAGAGTTCAATCTTGGTTTCATCAGACCAGAGAATATTGTTTATCATGGTCTGAGAGTCCTTTAGGTGCCTTTTGGCAAACTCCAAGAAGGGCTGTCAAATCACAGCAAATCAAATTGTATTTGTCACATACTCCGAATACAACAGATTTAGACCTTACAATGAAATGCTTACTACAAGCCCTCAACCAACAACGCAGTTCAAGAAATAGAGTTAATAAAATATTTACTAAATAAACTAAAGTTAAAAAAATTGAATCAATCAATAGGTAACACAATAAATGTACATAACAATAATGAGGCTATATACAGGGGGTACCGGTACCGAGTCAATGTTCGGGGGTACAGGTTAATCGAGGTAATTTGTAAAGTGACTATGCATAGATAATAAACAATGAGTAGCAGCTGTGTAAAAACAAAGGGGTGGGGGGGTTTCATGTAAACAGTCCAGGTGGCCATTTGATTAGTTTAGTTCAGTGGTTCTTAACCTTGTTGGAGGTACTGAACCCCACCAGTTTCATATGCGCATTCACCGAACCCTTCTTAATTGGAAAAATAAAATATGATTTTTTCAAATTCAAAACATAGGTATATATTTTACTGGTGCACAAAATGAACCGTTCATCAACATCAACACTGTGTGTTCAAAGAACAAAATCATCAAAACATGATTTTCACACAAAAACAAAAACATAATAATGAATATTTACTGCAAATCAGTGTGACTTCTGTTGTTGCCTTTCAGAGACCAGTTCAGAAATGCACGGCTTCACCTTGGCAAGTGCCACTCTCATGTCATTTTCGCAACAAAGTCTGTTCCTTTTCTTCGTTTTTATGTCCAGCATCCTCGAAAAGGATTGCTCGCAAAGATATGTTGTAACAAACGGTATGAAAATCTCCAGAGCTTTCTTAGCAATAACAGGGTACGTTACCATTTGTTGACACCAAAACGTTGAAAGCGTTGTTGTTCTGAAAAGTTGCTGTTGAACCTGGCTCTGCTGAATTTCAATGTAGGTATTCATCATTGACATCTGTTGTCTCAACACTAAACGTGAACGGCTGTCTCACCCATGCTGGATATGACTCTCTTGTAGGCAAGTATCCGTCGAGAGACTTTGCAAGCTCATCTAAGTGCGTGGCAATTGCTTGCTTCAGTTCCGCGGGTACAGAAATGTCTCCGATTCCAGATACATCTTCGATCTTACTTACACAGTCGTCCAGCAGGGGAAAGTTTGCGAAGTTATCGTTCTCTGTTCGTCGTTTCCATAACGGTAGCTTTTTTTGAAAAGCCTTCAGGTTTTCCTCCACTTCGATGATGTTGACTCCACCGCCCTGCATCTTTTGATTGAGATGATTGAGAGCTGCGAAGATATCATCCATGTACGCTAAAATGAGAATGAACTCAGAATTTTTGAAGCAATCTGCATGACAATGTTGGTGCTCTTGCAAAAACAGGGCTAATTCCACACGCACGGCAAAAACACGATTCAGCACCTGTCCCCGGGATAACCACCGAACGTTAGAATGGTACAGAAGTACCTCGAATTCAGAGCCCATTTCTTTACACAGCTCACTGAAGATGCGGTGCCTCAGAGCACTAGTTCGCACATAGTTCACGCATTCCACTACAATTTTTAATACTTCTGCCAGTTTTGGAGGCAAGGTTTTTGTTGCCAACGCATGCCTGTGCAGAATACAATGCGTAACAATGATGTGTGGCGCATCGGTTTTCACTAGCGCACCAAAACCAGACTTTCTTCCCAGCATGACTGGAGCTCCGTCCGAACAAACTGCAGAAACCATATCCCACGAAAGATTGTTGTCTTTGAAGAAGTCATCCACAAGTTTCTTCACATCGGCTGCCTTAGTTGTTGTTGTAAGAGGCTTACAAAATAAAAAATCTTCCTTTATCACGTCGTCTTTCACATAGCGCACGAATACAGCAAGCTGGCTTAGATTGGAAACGTCTGTGGTCTCGTCGAGTTGAAGGCTGAATTTTGCCGGGCTTGAAATCAGATCTGCAACTACTTGAGCCAAGATGTCTTTGCTCATGTCCTCTATTCTGTCGCTGATGGTGTCATTTGAAAGAGGAATTTGGGATAACTTAACTTCAGCCTCTTTTCCCAGCATGATATTCGCTATCTTCAACACAGCTGGTTTTATGAGTGTTTCACCAATGGTGTGTGGTTTGCCCTGCTTTGCGATCAGGTAAGCAACTTCGTACGATGCTGTGAGGATCGGTTTGTTAATGGGTACAAAGCCGAGAACAGGCAGAGTAGCCTTTTCATCGAATCTGGCTCTCTTCACCTTGAATTCAGCGAGCGTTGTGTTCTTGTATTTTCCATCTCTATGCAGCTTAAGGAAGTGTTCTCTTAGTTTTGCCGGTGCTAGACTAGAATTGCTCAACTTGGCATTGCAAATCATGCAGTTAGGGCATTGACTCCCATCACGTTCCGTTATACATGTGAATCCATATTGTACATATTCGTCCGACCACTTTCTTTTTTTGCTCGACATAGCAAGTATGAAGGGATTAAAATATTAAGAAAGAAATCACAAGACGTACCATCACGACAGTCACAAGTCGACTACTGAGCGCACCAAATTCCCTGCAGCACAGATAGGCCAAGCGATGTAGCGTGATCACCTGCAGCCAATAATGGCCAAGCGGGGAGTGTCATTACGAATCATATGAGTCGGATGTGTGTCTTGACCTCCGCCGAACCCCTGAGACTGACTCACCGAACCCCTGGGGTTCGATCGAACCCAGGTTAAGAACCACTGGTTTAGTTGTTCAGCACTCTTATGGCTTGGGGGTAGAAGCTGTTAAGGAGCATTTTGGTCCTAGACTTGATGCTCCGGTACCGCTTGCCGTGCGGTAGCAGAGAGAACAGTCTATGACTTGGGTGACTGGAGTCTTTGACAATTGTTTGGGCCTTCCTCTGACACCACCTAGTATATAGGTCCTGAATGTCAGGAACCTTGGCCCCAGTGATGTACTGGGCCGTACGCACTACCCTCTGTAGCACCTTCCGGTCAGATGCCAAGCAGTTGCCATAGTAGGCGGTAATGAAACCAGTCAGGATGCTCTCGATGGTGCAGCTGTATAGCTTTTTGAGGATCTGGGGACCCATGCCAAATCTTTTTTGTCTCCTGAGGGGGAAAAAGTGTTGTCGTGCCCTCTTCACAACTGTCTTGGTGTGTTTGGACCATGATAGTTTGTTGGTAAATGTGGACACCAAAGAACTTGAAACTCTCGACCCGCTCTACTTCAATTTTTATTTTGTTTGACCTTTATTTAACTAGGCGATGTTAATGGGGGCTTGCACAGCCCTCCTTTTCCTATAGTCCACAATCAGCTCCTTTGTCTTGCTCACATTGAGAGAGAGGTTGTTGTCCTGGCACCACACTGCCAGGTCTATGACCTTCTCCCTATAGACTGTCTCATCGTTGTCGGTGATCAGGCCTACCACTGTTGTGTCATCAGCAAACTTAATGATGGAGTCGTGCATGACCAAGTAGTCGTGGGTGAACAGGGAGTACAAGAGGGAACTAAGCACGCACCCCTGAGGGACCCCAGTGTTGAGGATCAGTGTGGCAGTATTGTTGCCTACACTTACCACCTGGGGGCGGCCCTTAAGGAAGTCCAGGATCCAGTTGCAGAGGGATGTGTTTAGTCCCTAGCTTAGTGATGAGCTTTGAGGGCACTAAGGTGTTGAACGCTGGGCTGTAGTTAATGAACAGCATTCTCACATCGGTGTTCCTTTTGTCCAGGGGGGAAAGGGCAGTGGGGAGTGAGATTGAGATTGCATCATCTGTGGATCTGTTGGGGCGGTATGCAAATTGGAGTGGGTCTAGGGTTTCTGGCATGATGGTGTTGATGTGAGTCATGACCAGCCTTCTAAGCACTTCTTGGCTAGCGATGTGAGTGCCACGGGGCCGGTAATCATTTATGCAGGTTACCTTCACTATCTTGGGCACAGTGACTATGGTGGTCTGTTTGAAACATGTAGGTATTACAGACTCGGCCAGGGAGAGGTTGAAAATGTCACTGAAGACACTTGCCAGTTGGTCCGTGCATGCTTCAAGTACATGTCCTGGTAATCCATCTGGCCCCGCAGCTTTGTGAATGTTGACCTGATTAAAGGTCTTTCTCACATCGGCTACGGTGAGCGTGATCACACAGTCGTCCGGAACAGCTGGTGCTCTCATGCATGCTTCAGTGTTGCTTGCCTCAAAGCGAGCAAAAATGGCATTTCGCTCGGTAGGCTCGTGTCACTGGGCAGCTCGTGGCTGGGTTTCCCTTTGTAGTCCATAATTGTTTGCAAGCCCTGCCACATCCGACGAGCGTCAGAGCCGGTGTAGTAGGATTCAATCTTAGTCCTGTATTGACGCTTTGCCTGTTTGATGGTTTGTCTGAGGGCGTAGCGGGATTTTTTTAGAAGCGTCTGGATTAGTGTCCCGCTCCATGAAAGCGGAAAATCTAGCGTTTAGCTCGGTGCGAATATTGCCTGTAATCCATGGCTTCTGGTTGGTAAATTTACGTACGGTCTCTGTTGGGACGATGTTGTCGATGCACTTATTGATGAAGCCGGTGAATATGACTTATAAATGCCTCATGAGATTAGTTAAACTGTCACACTCCATGAGAACCCAAAATATAAGCTTGTTTTTCTTCAATTTTTGTAAACATTTATTTTACTAAGCAAGTCATAAGAGCAAATTCTTATATACAATGACGGCCTACACCAGCCAAATCCGGATGCCGCTGGGCCAATTGTGCACCGCCCTATGGGACTCTCAATCACGGCCGGTTGTGATACAGCCTGGATTTGAACCAGGGTGTCTGTAGTGACGCCTCTAGTACTCCTGAGGTGCTGACTTGCTGCAACCTCGACAACTACTGTGATTATTATTATTTGACCATGCTGGTCATTTATGAACATTTGAACATCTTGGCCATGTTCTGTTATAATCTCCACCCGGCACAGCCAGAAGAGGACTGGCCACCCCTCATAGCCTGGTTCCTCTCTAGGTTTCTTCCTAGGTTTTGGCCTTTATAGGGAGTTTTTCCTAGCCACCGTGCTTCTACACCTGCATTGCTTGCTGTTTGGGGTTTTAGGCTGGGTTTCTGTACAGCACTTTGAGATATCAGCTGATGTAAGAAGGGCTATATAAATACATTTGATTTGATTTGATTTAGTACTGAGATGCAGTGCCTTAGACCGCTGTGCCACTTGGGAGGCAATATATGCTGTATACAATAAATGCACTGATCTACCAGGCACTGTTGTACAGTAACCACTGCCATTATCATTCATTACAAATCAGTCTCAGCAAAGTCAACTCCGTGCTATTGGAATTCCACTTGAAAAAGACATTCCATATCTCCCTAGGGTCCCCAACAAACACAGTGAGGCAACAGCCAGCAATAGCCTCGAAATTCCCTTGAACAAACTTGGCTAAACTGCTCTGTTTTACCCCCCCGCAGTTATTTTCTAAAGTAAAAACAAAACTGCTCCCCGATGGCGCTCTCCTAACAGCATTGTTAACTCTAATAACAGATTACAGAGTTAATTGCCTGGATCATTATAGAATTAGAGTCAGATTTATATGGATAAAGTGTTTGGCGCGTAAATTAACATTTGTTTGTGTTGGGCAGCCTTGGAAACGAAACATGCATACATTGTGTGGTACAATTGTATTCTCATGGAGGAGAGACCACATACACTCATGCATTTTACCACTTTCACATAAACAAGGCTACTGGTATTTCACTGGTGATTGTAGTCCATGTCAATGGATAAAGGTTGTTCACTGACAGTGCAGAGAGATTCTCTCATTTGTCTCCATGCCATTTGAAACAGGCCACTGTACTGTATATCTAAAGTACCCGTCAAAAGTTTGGACACACCTACTCATTCAAGGGTTTTTCTTTATTTTTACTATTTTCTACATTGTATAATAATAGTGAAGACATAAAAACTATGAAATAACACATATGGAACCACGCAGTAAGAAAAAGTGTTAAACAAACAAAAAATGTATATTTGAGATTCTTCGAAGTAGCCACCCTTTGCCTTGATGACAGCTTTGCACACTCTTGGCATTCTCTCAACCAGTTTCATGAGGTAGTCAAGTGCAGCTGCAAAAACCATCAAGCACTATGATGAAACTGGCTCTCGTGAGGACCGCCACAGGAAAGGAAGACTCAAAGTTACCTTTGCTGCAGAGGATAAGTTCATTAGAGTTAAAGTAACAGGCACATCTCAACATCAACTGTTCAGAGGAGACTGTGTGAATCAGGCCTTCATGGTCTAATTGCTGCAAAGAAACCACTACTAAAGGACACCAGTAATAAGAAGAGACTTGCTTGGGCCAAGAAACATGGACATTAGACCGGTGTCCTTTTTTAGATTTTTGGTTCCAACCGTCGTGTCTTTGTGAGACGCAGAGTAGGTGATCTCCGCATGTGTGGTTCCCACCGTGAAGCATGGAGGAAGAGGTGTGATGGTGTGGGGTGCTTTGCTGGTTACACTGTCTGTGATTTATTTAGAATTCAAGGCACACTTAACCAGCATGGCTACCACAGCATTCTGCAGCGATACACCATCCCATCTGGTTTGAGCTTAGTGGAAGTATCATTTGTTTTTCAACAGGACAATGACCCAACACACCTCCAGGCTGTGTAAGGGCTATTCGACCAAAAAGGAGGGTGATGGAGCGTTGCATCAGATGACCTGGCCTCCACAATCACCTGACCAATTGAGATGGTTTGGGATGAGTTTTACTGCAGAGTGAAGGAAAAGCAGCCAACGAGTGCTCATCATATGTGGGAACTCCTTCAAGACTGTTGGAAAAGCCTTCAAGGTGAAGCTGGTTGAGAGAATGCCAAAGGTGTGCAAAGCCGTCATCAAGGCAAAGGGTGGCTACTTTGAAGAATCTAAAATATACATTTGTTTAACACTTTTTTGGTTGCTACATGATTCCATATGTGTAATTACATAGTTTTGATGTCTTCACTATTATTCTACAATGTAGAAAATAGCAAAAATAATGAAAAACCCTTGAATGAGTAGGTGTGTCCAAACTTTTGACTGGTACTGTATGTTGATAGGCATGGTTTTGTTGGTAGCAGCCAGGGGAATAAATTCAGTGACTGTTTGTTGTTTGTTTCTAGACTTCAATACACTCCCCAACCTGTTTACCTGACCTTGGGGGGGGGGGGGGGGACCAGGACCAGAGATGGAGAAAGACAGAAGTCAAACCATTTCAAGCTGCTGAAGGTAAAGATGTGTAGCTACTACATTTTAAATGTAAGTCATTTAGCAGACACTGTTATTCAGAGCCACTTACTATTAGTGCATTCATCTTAAAGATAGCTGGGGTTGGTCGTCGGAGGCGCCGTAACAGTTCTTTCTTACGCAATTTAGACGCTTACAAATGAGCCTTCTTGTTTTTCTTCAATGTATGATCTCAAATAAGAATAAGAAGAAAATAGGTATTTTCTGTCACATGGCTTTACTAACAGCTTTACTAACAGCCAACCTTAGTGTTGCTATGACTCTTACCACCACCGGGCCCACCTTAAAAGTGAAAACATTCGTTTTCAAAGTCTCCTCCATGGAGAACAATACTCTGGAAAGGTAATGGCGCCACTGGAACAGGTTGCGGTACACAGTATTTCCCATATTTTGTCCGTGCGAGTGGTGGAGATTTATGGTGAGTTAAGACACTGAAGGAGAGAGAGGTTCTTGCACAGAGAGAGTAGGGCTTCAAAGCTTTGCCCACTGGCTGTGTCTTGTGATATTTATTTATTGAGATGATTTTGCCAGAAACCCACTGGCCTCCCCATGCCCTTCCACTCTTTGATATGCTGCTTCATTCTTAGCTCAGTGTCCTCCGAGAAAGAGGGGTCAGGGGTCGCCAAAGAGATCTCCTGAGTAAAACATGGCTCACACACTTACACACAGGGATACACACACACACAGCCCAGACGATGCACCGGGAGAGAGCAGGACGAGGGGAAATCAGGAATTGATTGATGTTTAAGGGCCAATGATATGTTTCCTCTACCATGTTGAGGCCTGCACCTCACACCTAAATAACAGATTAGCGCCTTGAAACCATTACCATACATACTCAATTAGATCAGGACTGTGTGTGTCATACTGGAACTAACTCAGTGCTAAAACCCCTAGTCTCTGGGTGGGGTCTATTCCATAGTGAAGCTCAGTTGAACTTTGTGTGGCGAGGGGGACTCTCTGGATGGGGTCTATCCCATAGTGAAGCTCAGTTTAACTTTGTGTGGCGAGGGGGACTCTCTGGATGGGGTCTATCCCATAGTGAAGCTCAGTTTAACTTTGTGTGGCGAGGGGGACTCTCTGGACGGGGCCTATCCCATAGTGAAGCTCAGTTGAACTTTGTGTGGCGAGGGGGACTCTCTGGATGGGGTCTATCCCATAGTGAAGCTCAGTTTAACTTTGTGTGGCGAGGGGGACTCTCTGGACGGGGCCTATCCCATAGTGAAGCTCAGTTGAACTTTGTGTGGCGAGGGGGACTCTCTGGATGGGGCCTATCCCATAGTGAAGCTCAGTTTAACTTTGTGTGGAGAGGGGGGCTCTCTGGATGGGGCCTATCCCATAGTGAAGCTCAGTTTAACTTTGTGTGGCGAGGGGGACTCTCTGGATGGGGCCTATCCCATAGTGAAGCTCAGTTTAACTTTGTGTGGTGAGGGGGACAAAAACACCCACAGGCCTGATTCGTCACATTAAAACCTCCAAACATAAAAACATTTGACACCTAAATATCGAGGTGTCATGACACACACGCACACGCACACTCACACGCAAACACACACACAAGTCCTAATCAAAAACAATGGCCAGTGAGTTGATGATATCACCCAGCTCGGGCCCACCCGGCACCTGGCTGATCGTCACAAAGTGCTTAACATGACACAATCAAATCAAAGTTCATTGGTCGCGGACACTGTTTGCAGATGTTATAGGGGGTTTAGCCTCAATTCGTTGGGGCATGGACTCTACAAGATGTCGAAAGCATTCCACAGGGATCCTGGCCCATGTTGACTCCAAAGCTTCCCACAGTTGTGTCAAGTTGGCTAGATGTCCTTTAGGTGGTGGACCATTCCTGATACACACGGGAAACTGTTGAGAGTGAAAAACCCAGCAGCGTTGCAGTTCTTGACACACAAACTGGTGCGCCTGGCACCAACTACCATACCCCGTTCAAATACACTTAAATATTTTGTCTTGCCCATTCACTCTCTGAATGGCACACCTACACAATCCATGTCTCAGTTGTTTCAAGGCTTAAAAATCCTTCTTTAACCTGTCTCCTCCCCTCCATCTACACTGACATCCATAAGGGATTATAGCTTTTACCTGCATTCACCTGGTCAGTTTATTTCATGGAAAGAGCGGGTGTTCCTAATGTTTTGTAGACTCAGTGTACATATGAAGTGGGTAAAACAGTATGTAAACATTATTCAAGTGACCAGTGTTCAATGACTATATACATAGGGCAGCAGTCTCTAAGGTGCACGGTAGAGTACCTGATGGTAACATGCTAATGACAGTGGCTGAGGTTCTGGCTTGGAGATAGAAGCTGATGAGTTCACTATAAATATATTCCCACATCCCATCCCAAATCGACCCCAAATCAACCCCAGGGGCTGGGGCCTTCTGGTTCCCATTAGGTAACATCATGACTTTATTAGGGGGTTCAGTGTAACACAGCCAGTCTAGGGCCAGGGATGGACCAGGTGTGTTGTGTTTATAGGCACTATAACTTCCCAGTGTACTGACCTTTTCATAGAAACCACAATATGTAGAGTGGGGTATTTTAAACCATGTCTTCCCTTGGCAACTATTTAAGTAGCCTATACTACACTAAACAAAAATATAAACACAACATGTAAAGTGTTGGTCCCATGTTTCATGAGCTGAAGTAAAAGATCCCAGAAATGTTCCATATGAACAAAAAGCGTATTTCTCAGAAATGTTTGTTAGTGAGCATTTCTCGTTTGCCAAGATAATCTTTGGAATTGTTACATGTTGCGTTTATATTTTTGTTAAGTATATATTATGCACGTGGTATATTGTACGGGATCAGGTAAGATCGAACCCTGTCACATATTTTATTCAGACAAAGCATCCCCTTCTAGTTATAAAGTCAATTTTTATGCATCATTTTCATTATTTACCTCACATCCCTATGGGCACAGATGTCAATTTAACGTTTATTCCACATTGGTTCAACGCAATTTAATTGAAATGATGTGGAAACAACGTTGATTCAACCAGTGGGATATTTGATGTTTTCTTCTCATAAAAAGTAATTTTACAATAAAATGTCAAGGCTGAATGGAGACTTTCATAACTACATTTGACATTTCCAGGCAATTTGAGTTGTTCTGTATTGGAGCTCTGTGCAAATTGGGGACCACTTCAGTTCATGCTCATTAATGAGAGCTAATATAAGTGGCCTCATATCCTCAAACAAACCTCTACAGTCTAGACTCTGTGGTAAAAAAAATAAAAAATACATCGAAGTCCATGCATGCTGATAAAATGTCCTTTTTGGCAGTTGCTAACTCTGAGAAAGTGGTCTCCACCAATGGGACCCATGTCGGAATAGTCCACAGAGGATTGGATGGGGGGAGGGTCGGGTCGGGAAAGGGGTGTTACTCACTGCACCACAAACCATCATTTGAACCACACGGGACCCCTCGCTCATCATTTTTTTGCGTGACAGATCTCCAACATAATGCATTGTCAAATCCTTCTTTATATGGCGAGTGTGACACAACGGACACACACTCTCCATATTCAGATTTTCTCTGCCTCATAAACCAACACGGCGCTACATTCCGCTCGCCCATCAATCAACTCGTCGCCCCCTCCTCACCTGTCAAACCATTTGAATATAAGGTGGCGCTCGGGTGGCTTCTGCAAATAAGCCGGGGGGAGAATGAGGTCTCACCAACCATTTACATGTGTTAGGGGCTTTAATTTTGATTGAGGAATATGCATACCTCCTGCACCAAAGTATGGGACAGCTTTTTTTCTCCCCTCACCCGGAACTCGTTCAGAGTGACCACAGAAAATAGGAAGTGAGATGAATTTGAGACATTTCCTTGAAAATTGTTTTTTTCCTAAGCTTCGAAGCCATCTGTTCCATTTGCAGTGTGTGTCCTTGTAAAAATGTCTGTGAAGAAAAGTTTGAGAACCTTCAGAGAAATTTCCAAAGAAATGTCTAATGACACCACCATACACACCCCATAAGCAATTCATTTATCTGTGCTTCTGTATTAAATTAGCTCTCTTAGTAAAATCTATAATCTATACCGCAAACTCAAGACATAGAACCAATTTAACAGACACCTAACGGCCTGCCACTTTGTCTGTCATGGCCAGCGCCCCCCAGATAATGATGAATAGTGAGGACGGGGGGAGGATGGCCAGAAGAGAGCCGTGCCGTGTGGTCTACCATATGCATTAAATTCAAAAGGAGACTGGTGCACCAAAAACAAACTCCCACTGATCAATTGTAAGCAAAAAGGAGGGAGGGAGGGAAGAACGTCAGGGTCTGTTTGGCATATGTGATCAGCACATTGGCCAAATGATGTCATCCATCAGAACGGACATCGCAATTTGCCCGCTATTTCCTCATCAATCAAACTTGAGGGTTTGTACGGAGGGTAGGGAGGTGTGTGTGTGTGAGAGAGAGGGAACGGGAGAGAGACAAATGGACGGAGAGACACCAATAAGCTCCAAACTTCGGGAACATCAGCGTGGCCTAAGAAGCATAGCGCAGCAATGCGCTCAGTTAAAGGAGGCCTGTATACCTTGGGCTTTGGAGTCAGTTTGGTACCTAGTATCCTCACTTACCAGGTCTATAGTTTTCAGCGTTGGTACTGTCGATTGGTGTGTGTTTGGTACATATTTTGATTTTTTTGTTGAATTCTGTTTTACTATGTTTGACATGGAATTTTGGAAAAAATCTGTTGCAAAGTATACATAATCTTTGACATTAGCATGTGGTTTTGACTTTTGCCAGGTCATACTGTCAAATAGAATGGGTTCTTAATAACTTAACTAATGTGAAATTCATTGGAGTTGGTTAAAAGGGTTTATTAGTGTATAGAGCAACTATAGAGCAACTAAGTACAGGCTATACTCATTTTATAGTCCGAGTGTGACGTGCATTTGTCTGTTTGCAGAGTGGTTGATGTAAAACCCATTTAGACTCATCTAGGCTGAGTGAGTGGCTGGGTGGTCATATCCATAAGAACGATTTATCTGTATATTGGATAAGGATTTTAGGGGGCTGTGGGTTAACAAACAACTCTCTTGTTTTGTGCAAAGATGTCCCACTGAGCATTTACACACCTTAAATGCACGGTCAATCATCTCTATAGAAAAAAAGACGTACAAATGTAATGCATTGATAAAGGACAGTCATAAAGAAATGCTTTTCATTTAGTGTACTACAGTACTTTACTCATGATGCTTGTTTTGGCAGTATTTAAAGGGATACATTTGGACATACTACAGTTAGATTTACTTCAAGGTTTTTTTTTTGGCCTGATTTTCATATAGGAAGGTGTTTGACATTTATGAAGAATAAAAGGAGAGATAGCTGAAGTGAGGAGAGTCAAACAGGATGGGAGGATGAGAGCGAGGATAAGGGAAGCAAGTGAAATGTAAAAGGAATTGTGAAATGAAAGGTTAAGGGAGTAACAAGCAGACACACACACACACATTGTCATTCAACCTCAGCTATAGTGAGTCCTGGCATCCACTCGGGCTGGGAGCGGTTCTAAGAAGGGTTCTGTGTGCCAGTTCTACCACAACACCCCAGTGGGTCTGCGTTCCATCTCCCATCTGCTTCCCTGCTCATAATCTAGCTCCGAGGCAGCCACCTTCCCCAACATGACTCACACACAGAAACACAGTTTCATCTATGTGCTGATGACGCAGTTCTAGACGTGTGTGAAGCCCACACACACAGTGGGGTTTATAGCTTTACCTTCCTTTTTTTGACTGATAGAGAGGAGGTAAGGGAAGCGCTGTCCTCTGGAGAGAGAGGCGCCTTAAATCAGTGGTACAACTTTGCACTTTTGTGTATGTGCTTCTGTTTTTCAACGCCAAACCCACTACTGGTGTGCGTGGCCAAAGAGCTCTATTTTCATGTCATCTGACCGTAGCATCGGTTCCAATCCAAGTGCCAACGGCGTTTATCAAACTCCAGGGAGTGCTATGGTCAGATGACATGAAAATAGAGCTCTTTGGCCACGCACACCAGTGCTGGGTTTGGCGTTGAAAAACAGAAAAGTACCTCAATACCTACGGTAAATTATAGTGGTGGATCTTTGATGTTATGGAGCTATTTTGCTTCCACTGGTGCTGGGGCTCTTACTAAGGTCAACAGCATCATGAACTTTACCCAGAACCAGGACATTTTAGCCCAAAACCGGGTTGCCTCTGCCAGGAGGCTGACACTTGGCCGCAAGTGGATCTTCCAGCAAGACAATAACCCCAAGCACACATCAAAATCCACAATCCATCTCAGTCTCCGGACATGAACCCCATTGAAAACCTGTGGTTTGAATTGAAGAGGGCAGTTCATAAGAGCAGACGAAGGATATCAAGGATCTGGAAGGATTCTGTATGGAGGAATGGTCTCAGATCCCTCCCAACGTGTTCTCCAATCTCATAAAACATGTTAGAAAAATGCTCAGTGTCGTTATCCTTGCAAGGGGAGGGTCCTAGAGTACTGAAAACAGGGGCGCCAATAATTCACCCCTATCTTTGAGAGCTTTTTTTATTACTTGTTAAATGAAATCTCTTTCTCTGACCAATTGTGTTATTATTTTGAGCATACAACATAGCTCAGTATTTTTATTGTTAATTTTATACAGTCTTTTTTGCTCATCTTTATCAAAGGTGCCAATACTTATGGACCAGTCTGTAGATCCTTCTCAAGGAACATCAGAGGAACGTCAACACTTAAAAGGCATACAAACAGGGGGGAGTGAAGAGTGAAGAAAAAGAAGAGGCAGATAGATATACGTCTCTCCTGTCAAAGAGCAGACGTGGTGATGAAAATGCTGCTATGCTTGCTGCCACAGCCTCCCGGTGACACAAAAAGAGACAATTGAGTTGTCTGCTCCATGAGGTCAGAGGTCAAACTCATCCTGTCAGGATGACATAGGCGGCGAGCGGCGGGGTGGAGTCAGGGGGTGAGACCTGTTGTTTCGCCGAGCTATGATGGAGTGTGACGCTCGCCGTTGAGCTATGAGGGAAATCAGTGGTGACACGAGGAGACTCGGGGTGGCCGCGTAATTCTGTCACCAGCTGACAACCCGACAGACGCACAGCCCTGAGCGAAAGAGGGAAAGAGAGTGAAGACGGGGAAGGGATAGTGAGAGTTTAAGATGGTGGAAGTAGGTACAAGACAATAGAGCAAGCTGGTGGGAGGATGAGTGTGTGAATAGCTGAGAGGCGTGTGGTCAAAAAGAGTCTCGCTGTATCCAAGGATTCAAGACGCTGAGAATGTTTGTAAATTCAAATCAAATCAAATGTTATTAGTCACATGTGTCCCAATACAACAGGTGTAAACCTTACAGTAAAATGCTTACTTACAAACCCCTGACCAACAATGCAATACAAATGAGAATAAGAAACAAAAGTAACAAGTAATTAAAGAGCAGCAGTAAAATAACAATAGCGAGACTATATACAGGGGGGTACCGGTACAGAGTCAATGTGCGGGGACACCGGTTAGTTGAGGTAATATGTACATGAGTTATTAAAGTGACTATGCATAGTTGATAGCAATAGAGAGTACCAGCGGTGTAAAAAAGGTTGGGAATGCAAATAGTCTGGGTAGCCATTTGATTAGAAGTTCAGTCTAATGGCTTGGGGGTAGAAGCTGTTTAGAAGCTTCTTGGACCTAGACTTGGTGCTGCGGTACCGCTTGCCGTGCGGTAGCAGAGAGAACAGTCTATTACTAGGGTGGCTGGAGTCTTTGACAATTTATAGGGCCTTCCTCTGGCACCGCCTAGATTAGAGGTCCTGGATGGCAGGAAGCTTTGGCCCAGTGATGTACTGGGCCGTACGCACTCCCATCGTTTTGTGTTTATACGAGTGTATCGGAGGACTTCTTGGCCTTGAGAATTACATCTGGAAACCTTCATGGAAGCTTTCATGATGAATCAATACAATATTGTTGACATGTAGGCAGTATGACTATGATATTGCATCAATTTTTTCTGGCAAGTCAGTTAAGAACAAATTCTTATTTTCAATGACAGCCTAGGAACAGTGGGTTAACTGCCTTGTTCAGGGGCAGAACGACAGACTTTTACCTTGTCAGCTCAGGGATTTGATCTTGACAACCTTTCGATTACTAGTCCAACACTCTAACCACTAGGCTACCTGCCGCCCCAATGGCTGTGGATCAGCCATTTGCAATTCTGCTTGTACATATTTTTCCATTCCTACAAATCTTAAATACTAGTAGTAGTAAATATATATTTTTCATATCAGGTACACTGTTACTGTCCCTGAGACTTTCATTTATACTACAACACAGTTACAGATAATTGCTTTATTCATCCACGCCCAAGCACCGAACCATCACAGCTAAGCAATACAGTCAAACAATTATTTTGATTTATGAAGAGAAATGACCTTACACTGTTTTCATGTGTTTTCTTTCTATAGTTTATCCGTACAAACCTCACCCAAGCCCATTTTCATGGCCAACAAACATGGTGTGTGTGTGTGTCTGTCTGCCTCCTCTCCCTAGTCACTTTATGTTTGCTTATTCATATCTTTGTTTTGGGCGCTCTTTTTGCCTTTTGATATTTGTCAATATGGGCTTGACCTCAACAGACAAACCCTCCTCTCTGATGTTCAACCGGCAATAGCCTTGAAAACAGACCTTTAAATTAAACGAGGGAGAACACAGATTGTTGTATAATTCATCCGGCCCCCCGCAGAGAATCCTCTGTGCCGTCGTGTTACTGTCTAGATTAGAATTTCCTTTTGTTGCCAGTGCTTGTATGATACACAATGTGGATCCTGCCAGGGCCCAGTAAATTACCTCTTTAAACATTAATTTGCCTTAACCAAGAAGAGAGGAGGGAGAGAGGAAAAAACTTGATTTTATATACACTGAATAAGTTAATAAAAAGGGGTTTTCCCCATGCACATGTTTTCCCCCTTCTTCTCTACATACTTTCATCATTCAGATGAAAATCCCCCCACAAAATAGAGAGGGGGAAAAAAACTACAGAAAGAGACTGAGAATGTGTGCGTGTGCAGAAGTACAACAACAACAAAAAAGAGAGGGAGAGGAGTGGAACGAATTGGAGGTAGGGGGATGAGAGAGGGAGAGCGAGAGAAAGAGAGAGAAACAGCGAGATGAGCTCTTGGAATGATGCGCCTCATAGGCCTCGCTCGTGCCTCCCAAAATATCCAGCCCTGAAAATGTAAAAGCCAGGCAGCGACGGACGCCATTCCCCAGAGAGGCTCCACTGGTATCATTAGCGAGGGAAACGGCGGGCTCAAGTGGCGTACAAACTTCAGCAAAACGTCAAGAGAGAGAAACGCACATGCAGAGCAGCTCTTTTTCTCCCCTTCTCCCTTTTTTTTCGCTCTCCATCTCTCTTTTTCGACTTCTTTTTGGTGTGTTCAGACTCACACTCTCAACCAAATTAATATTTCTGAAAATAAAAGCCAGGACAACTTTAAACCAGTGAAAAGAGAGGAGAGAAGAAAGGAAAAGAGAGAGGGAAGGAAAGAGCGATTGGGTTGGGTTTGTGTCTTTGCTGTGAAGTCGAATCCCTCTCTTCCTGCTCCTTTTGAGATCTGCGGTTTCCGTCGTCTATACCTCTCTGACTCATCTCCACACGATGGATAGGCCTAATAATGAAAGCAAAGCAGATTGGCCAACTCATTAGGGTGTCAGGACAGCTCATGAAAATTAGGAAATTAGGAAACGTATACCGCAGCAGTTGTATCCGAGATTTACATACAGTTTGTCTCTTAAGCAACATTCTGAGCCGACCTTCATCTATGTGGTATGGATTGATTGTATGATGAGTTACAAAACATTACACACGCACGCACGCACGCACGCAAACACGCACGCACACACACACACGCACACGCACACGCACACGCACACACACACACATCAAGTTTAAACACTATACAATTATAATATCTCATAAAACTGAAAGTTTAGACATTCTACAATCCATCAATAAAGTCTCACAAAAACCAGCTGTGTCAGAACGTGACCCTGTTACAAGGCAGGGATGGGTTAAACGCACAACGTGACCCTGTTACAAGGCAGGGATGGGTTAAACGCACAACGTGACCCTGTTACAAGGCAGGGATGGGTTAAACGCACAACGTGACCCTGTTACAAGGCAGGGATGGGTTAAACGCACAACGTGACCCTGTTACAAGGCAGGGATGGGTTAAACGCACAACGTGACCCTGTTACAAGGCAGGGATGGGTTAAACGCACAACGTGACCCTGTTACAAGGCAGGGATGGGTTAAACGCACAACGTGACCCTGTTACAAGGCAGGAATGGGTTAAGCGCACAACGTGACCCTGTTACAAGGCAGAGATTGTCACGGATCCCTCCGGAACTTTCATTACGCACACCTGGACCCTATTCCCAGTAATTAGTGATTGTATAAGTGTGCCCTTGGTTTACCAGTGTTCTGTCGATTATTGTTCCCATGTCCGTTGGTGGTGTGAGTACCTATGCGTTGGTGCAGCTGTTATGCTGCGTGCTATTTATTTTGTGTATTACGGGTATCGTCCCATGTCGTTCAGCGAGGTTTACCCTCGCTCTTTTGTTTGGGTACAGCCCAGTGTTTTTGTATACGTGTTTGTTTTGGGTGTATTAAAAAACCCTATTTTGTATTCCTGCGCCTGTCTCCAAAATCCTTTATACCAGCGTGACAGCGATGGGTTAAACAATGCAGTGCAATCAAGAGCAATCCAGCACAGCCTCAGATGATTGGTTTCAAACTGGAGCCAAATATGGTCTTTCTCCATGGTACAGTCTGTCAGAGCCATAATTACAAGTTAGAGTTAAATAAACAAACAGCTGTAGTCCGGCCGCCCCTTCAGAAGCTATTTGGTTTGTGTTGTCTGAAGATTCTGCTGCCCGCTGGCACAGTTCTGGAAGGCATAGGAGAACAAACACACTGTAAACACACTGACTCAGCTCACATCCATTCATTCATACATGTATAGTATAGCTACTACTATGCAAGCAGTCATCATATGTACTAATGATATATCTCATAAATAGATCAACATAGATATACAAACACAGACTCAGACATATTACGACTGTACATATCATTTCAGTTGTATATAGACACATTCTATAGACCTGAAAGACATGGCTATAATTGGTTGGGCCCGGTTTCTAAAAAAGGGCGGAAATGCTGAAATAAATACACAATCTCTCGACCAAACTAACAATTTACCCTTCTTTTTTTATAGGGCACTTCAAAAGATTCGGTGAGCCTCTGGGCTAACCAATGGTACTGAGTGGTGCTAAACTTGGATTGTGTCAGTTTTTTTTTCCCCACTCCCATTTTAGAACAGAGGGAACAAGAGAAGGAAGGAAGAGAAAAAAGAGAGGGAGAAAGGAGTGCTCTGTGATCAGGGAATTCAGTCCAATAGAATAGAGCATTGTTGCCACCTCAACAAAAAAACATGTTTGTGGCCTTCCACTACAAGCCCAGACAAGATATTGAACACTGTCTTCCTCTCTGAAAAGAATGCAGTTCATATGTTTAAATGAAATCAAAGTTTATTGGTCGGTTATATTTACACTGTTTGGGGTCCAATCTCAGCCCTACAACCATAGGAAATACTGTTAGACCCAATGGGCATCACTCAAAAGGTCACAACTCACTATTTGATTGGTGTCATTCAACCGGCTTTATTAGCTATAGTTAATAATGCACTGATCACGTTAACTTTGTCATGTTATTGGTTTGTGCTAGAATATAGTGTGGGAAGCCAATCCATTAGATAAGCCCAACAGTAATAGGTATCGGTATCAAAGGGAAGAGTTAAACTGTGGCTGCTTGGATATGCTCTCCGCTGTTTATTGTTTAAAGTGGAGCTTTATGCACAGGAGGTGATACCAACACACTAACACTCCCTTTCAACACAAGTGGGGCCGCATGACATCAAATGTGTATATTAACTAACCTCTCCACAAACCAAGGTGATTCATCTTCAGTGCTGTGTGTTTGGGTGTGTGCGCATGTGGGTTTCAGAAAGTGATTTTATGTAGCCTAAGAACAAAACCGAAGTGAATAAGTCCACACTATTTTTAACTCAGTGCTCCTTAGATGTGATATTTTCCTAGTGACTTTTCTCCCTTACCTGAATTTGCATTCAAATGTCATTTTCTCACCCATTTTTGTAGTCTAGAACTACAGACTTACAGAAGATAAAGACAATGATATTCTTAAATAAAATACCACACACATCAAAGAGTCATGTTCGAAAAACAAAGAATTCCGTGCCTCCTCAAGAACTGAACAGATAAGTAGGCTAGGCCTCCACGACTCAAAGTGATTTCCTGATGTGGCTAAAAACTTTCCAATTACACGATGACAGCTAACCATAGATTCGTGAAGACTAGCAGCCGAACCTTTTGGCTTCTAAAAACAGAAAGACCCAAATCAAAGTCCCCCTTCAACTCAATCACTCTCGCTGCGCCTCAAAAACACTAATATTCACTTTCCTCCCTCCTTTCCTCCCTCCTTTTTTTTTTATCCTTGTGTGAAACATTCTATTTCCTTTGAATGTGCTGTTTAAATGATTAGCACGCCACCTCCGCGGAGACGGCGGGCGATGGTGCGAGGAGGGAGGAGGGAGGAGAGAAGGGAGAGCGCGTCTCCCGCTGCGCGCGCCGGAATGCATGAGCTCAGGCCGGTCACTGAGATGGAGCGCGATTACCACACATCAATGCATCCTCCCTCCCCGCTCTCAACTTTATTGTACACCTGTCTTTACCTCTGTCCCCTTCCCTTAATTACGGCAACTTTGGGTCATTTTTTCGTTAACCTGGGTAGGCCTAGAAGCAGTACAGTCTCCATGGAGACTATTTCCCATGCAGCGTACATGGGGACATTAGGGGTTGCAGATACTGAAGAATTAGGTTTTTCTTAGTGGTTTCTTCGTGGTTACTAAGAAACCGGACACAGTAAGGGACTATGACAACATTTGAACAATTCTGAATAAACAGGCTACTTGAAGGACAGCATTGGATGTTGATCAAATCCTACCAGATCCTAGCAAAGGATGAAATAGCCACACTTCCCCAATCGAAATAAGTAAACTTCAGAATGCTTCAATGTTAATACCTGGAATGGTTCACTTTCGATATTTACCTTAAACTGCATAGCCCGACTTCCGTGTGACCTTCATTCCATTCAGCAACATCCAATGCATCCAAGGAATGGAAGTTATTATGGAAAAAAGGTTTTATGTCCTTTGAGATATTGCATGATCACAAAACAAGATGTGTATAATGATGTAGTGCTATATATTGTGCGTTGCTCTGTCTTGGGCACAGTCCCATACCAACTCATTGCATTGCATTAAACGAGCTTAAATTCTCTCTCCATCATTCAATGAATTAGGCTCTGATGCAGTCATCTCCCCCCAATTGATCAGACCGTATGCTTGCCTTTGCTGCAAACATCGGCCTACACTCCCATAGTCTATTGAATTCTATAAGAGCTAAGTTATTTCACATAGCCTATAGCGAGCATCAATAATAGCTCAAAATGATATTCTATAGGGAGAAAGACCCTGAAGAGGCGCAGAAGGCGCACAACAAAGTACATTATCTAAATAACGTTAGGAATTGCAACAGAAAATACTATATAACACATATAGGCTAGCGCTAAAACAATATAATAAGTATTCATTGAGGAAATAGCCTACAGAAAGCAGTTTGAGGTGTTTCGGGATTGGGCAAATTCCGTGAAAAATAACACACAGTCAATCTGGCTATCCTATTTCCTATGCTCTCAAAATGCACAAAATAAATTACCATTTTGATAATAAAACCAATATATGGGCTACTGAAAACCACAATAGCCTAATAACAATTGCCTAATAACAATAGGCTAGCCTATTAACGATAATAATATTAACATGCCATTAGAGAGCATTAAACATTGTATTATGTTAGTATGAGTATGGAAACCTTCTTGATGAGAAGCTATTTAAAAAGCTATTTTTAGGCCATGAAGTCATAAAATCCATGCAGGCCCCACTAAAGGCAAACCTAAATCCATCCTCTCTAAACTCTACCATGTGCTGCAATGATTTGCGAATGCATCATTAATAAATCATCTTAATAAACATATTTACTGCACGGAAAGTATTGGTCAAATGTCTAGGCCTACACTATCATATTTCTTACTGTTAGCCAGGATATTCGATTTCACAAACATGTAGTCCCTAATAATAAACCTTTAAAAAGTGCTTTAAGATTAAAAACATATTTTTTTAAATGCGCCTGTCCTTAGCGTCAATAGTCTAATAACGTGCAGGCCTAAATTGTATAGCCTACGTTCAAAAGTTAACAATGAATCACCATGCCTATTGGCATAGTTTTTGTAGATGTCTTGAGACACAGGCAAACAAAGTAATCAATCGTCTCTTGTGATAGAGCTCTGGTGCTGATGCGGGTTCAACGTGTGCATGTCCCTTGTACTCTACCGCCACCCGGTGGTCATAAGGGAGAAACCACTTCTTCTCCAAGGAAGCTCCGTTGTCTGTTGTTACACATTACACATGAGAGGATGCCTCAGTTCTTATCCTATATCAAATGTGATGATTGTATTTTATAGATTCATCCCATCGGCCCAGAAGGCAAAAATGTGTCTCTTCACATCATTCTCTGTCTCCTCTTCTCCCTTTGTCCAACCTTGACTCAGGGGTAGACGTAACATAGTAGATGTAAATCCAGGACACTCCAATTAGTATGATAAGTTACTTTACGTATGGTATGTATTAATTTGTGGATGTCCACCATCCATTTTGCATGATGTTACGAATTACAATTTGTATGATACATTACAAATTGCAATTAGTACCATATGTTGCGAATTTGAAACACGTAGGATATGTCACTACTGTGATTATTATTATTTGACCATGCTGGTCATTTATGAACATTTGAACATCTTGGCCATGTTCTGTTATAATCTCCACCCGGCACAGCCATAAGAGGACTGGCCACCCCTCATAGCCTGGTTCCTCTCTAGGTTTCTTCCTAGGTTTTGGCCTTTCTAGGGAGTTTTTCCTAGCCACCGTGCTTCTACACCTGCATTGCTTGCTGTTTGGGGTTTTAGGCTGGGTTTCTGTACAGCACTTTGAGATATCAGCTGATGTAAGAAGGGCTATATAAATACATTTGATTTGATTTTGATTTGATGTTATGGATCCCAATTTGTTGTGGCTAAGTGGCTAACGCTAATGTTAGCTAGGCTAGGGGTTAAGGATTAAGGTTAGGGTTAAGGTAAGGAGTTAGGCTAAAGGGTTAAGGTTAGGGTTAGAGTTAGGGGAAAGGTTAGCTAACATGCTAAGTAGTTGCAAAGTAGCTACAAAGTAGTAAGTAGTGCAAAGTTTCTAATTAGCTAAAATGCTAGTTGTCCGTGATGAGATTCTAACACCCCAAACCTTTGGGTTGCTAGACATTCGTGTTATACGCCCACGCATCCACCCTCCTACTTCAGTTTTTGCCTTAAATTACCTTCTGTATTTTGAACCATACCAAACGTAAGATATCATATTACAGTAATTTGAGTGTCTCCGATTTACATTTACTATGTTACATCTAGTCTATGAGACCAGGCTGCTTTGTCAGTTGCCTGACAGTGAAACCTCTTAATAATGACTCAAATAATTAACTTTCTTACAAGTAGGACATAATACAATGGAGAAAAAGAAAAATGAACTCCATGTCTGTTTATGCACCACTTCATCATTAAAGTAAAGGCAATGGGAGCCCAATGGGATAATCTACATAATTGAATAGAGCAACTGAGTTATGCTGAGGTAAAGCTGCGGTTTTTCTGTCTGGCGACTCCTGAGAGTCCATTCTTCTCTCTGTACTAACGTCATCATTAGACCCCATTTCACCTGCACTATACATAGAGTAAGCTCATTACTGACAGAAATCTCTTTATTAATGTCCCCCCATTTTCCCGGTTCCCTTCTAATCTTGGTTGGCACAAATTATTCCATTTCAATTTCACAGAAAAAAAATCTGGAGGTAAAATGAAGAACACAGCTAAGGGACATGGCCACAGTATGTACGGCGATAGGCATGCCAAAAGAAAGAATGAAATAAATAAAAGGGCTTTCTTCCTGGTGATATTTATGCCAACAGCTGTCACAGGCAATGCTCTGTGTGAGCATGCATCGTCTGTGTGCGTTACGACATGTGTGTGTGTGAATATATATTCATGTTGTACGTGTGTGCGTTTTCATCATGTGTACTGCCCAGCCTCCTCATTTCCTGCTATTTATTCCACGCCATTGTGATTAGTGATGACAGGTGTAGCCTCTTCACCCCACATCGCTCATATCAGTGTATAAACCTGTATCCTGTCTGTCAGAGTGCTTTTTGGTCCCTCACCACCACCATGAATCACGCCGTGCAGTGCATGTTGGAGACATAGGCAGAAACATATATATCTGTGCAGTTGGATGGTCTTTTCTGTTGTTCAGTTGACTCTCCCTGGGTATACCCTGAGGACTAAGCGCATTGTTTCATGAGGAGAGAGAGAGAGAGAGAGAACATCTCACCTCCCTCATCTCTGACAAAGTACAGGTAGAGCACAGTGGAAATAAGCAAACCTGGAGAGAGAGAAAGTAGAATGAGGAATAACACAATAGAAACCCCGAGAGGAGGAGGAGATTGGAAAATGTGTTTTTATCACCCTCCGTACAGTGTTCATTTGATTTATCACACTTCGTCAAGCCCAGGTGCCGATTTGCAGTGTGGACCTTGAAAAGGACAAGGTCAGTTGAAAAAAATTGGGACTACTCAAACATCCGAAAAAGTAATTACCCGGAAATGAAAAAGAAAATAGTAAAGATTCCTTCATCCAAAGGAAATGTGGAAATTACAATTACAGAGAAAGAGAGGACAGAGGGATAACATCATACATTTGACGTCTGTAAATTTTTAGCCTTATACGTAATCCAAATTCTATCAAAAACCGAGAAGCAAAATGTCCTCCTTGAAAGTAATATCAGAATACCAGAACGCTGAGACTCTTATGGTGCAAGCTCCCTAAAGGCATAGACTGGATAAGACATAGACTGGATAAGACATAGACTGGATAAGACATAGACTGGATAAGGCAGAGACTGGATAAGACATAGACTGGATAAGACATAGACTGGATAAGGCAGAGACTGGATAAGGCAGAGACTGGATAAGGCAGAGACTGGATAAGACATACACTGGATAAGACATACACTGGATTGGGTGTATTAGTGCTTATAAATTGAAAGTCACATCTTGCTGAACAGCCTATTCTCATTTCAATATGCTTATCATTTTGATCCACGGTGCCCCCTCACCAAACAGCTACAACCTAGGCTATAGCCCGTGGGCCTCTACCTGCTCTTATCAACTTCTAGTTACTATGTACTGTATACCTCCCACCTGCTAACACTCTTCAGTCCACATTAGATCTCAATGCTCTCTGAAGCCATGTAAAACCTAGCTGGGGAACGCCTCCATACAAGAGTACGGAGTTGAGCGTTCTTCAGCCATCTAAAACCGGACTAGGGTCTACAGTACTATCCCCAGTCTAGACCCTCTCAAAACAAGGTTCGGTCTATGTGCTGTCCAAATCGTCTAAAACCCAGACCTGGTCTAGCCCCTCAGTCTCCAAAAAGCCAGAGAAGGTCCACTTTCCCTCCAAAACCATCCCAAAGACAGATTTGGTTTGCTGGCTCTGTCTCCCTCTCTATACATCTCCCTGGTAGAAAGTCTCTGTGTTGCTGGTCTGATTGGCTGACTGGCTCAGCTCAGTGCACAGAGATATGATCTTTCTATTTGGCCAGCGGCAGGGCTGCTCTCTATCCCCGGTTACCTCTGGAGGGGTTTTATCTGGCCTGCTGATAGGAATGTTTTCCTTGCCCGACTCCCTCAGTTACTATTAATAATGGGAGTCAAGGCTGCGTGCCCCTTCACCGGCAGTCTGGCGAGACCAACGCTACTCTCGTAAACAAGATTGGGTCGTTTACTTTTACGTTTCCTCTGTGTGTGTGTGTGTGTGTGTGTGTGTGTGTGTGTGTGTGTGTGTGTGTGTGTGTGTGTGTGTGTGTGTGTGTGTGTGTGTGTGTGTGTGTGTGTGTGTGTGTGTGTGTGTGTGTGTGTGTGTGTGTGTGTGTGTGTGTGTGTGTGTGTGTGTGTGTGTGTGTGTGTGTGTGTGGCTGTTACTTACACAGTACCTTCTATCTCCAATATCACGGACAAAAAAGCTAAATATTCTCAAGCTATTCTATATTCCTTGTTGTGTAAACACAAGAAAAGTCAAAGTGTTTTATGATAAGTGTCTCCATAACTCCACTTGGCCCTCAAGAGTTTAGCAGCCATGTTGCTAGTGACTGACGTCTTCAGATCCATCTAAGCCTGCAGGACAGCGGGTGCATACCTAGCATTTCCCAAAGCATACAATGGCCAAGACGTCATTGTCATCTGCGTCTAGCATGATTCTGTGACTGGGCCGTGTGGTGTAAGCTTTCTCCCCCCCCCCCCCCCCCCTGTTGCATCGCTGCCGACACATCTGCTGTTGGATAGCTGCCAGGTAAACTTAATACTTGAAAACTTTGTGGCATAAAAATATGCGCTGGGGTCTATAAAAGCGGCACTAAATACTGTATCTGACAGACAAAACTCTTTGCCGATGCTGGGGGTAGTACGGCAAAGAGTACGCAGCTATAAGTCATAGATCCCTGTCAGAATTTGGCCAGGCGAGAACATTCTACATGGTTCTTCATTCATAGCGTGGTGGGAAAGGCTTGAGCTCTCTGCATGGCTGAAACATCTGTAAGCAGTTGCAGAGAGGGGAGCCCAGAGGAAAACATTTGCCTAACAGAATACTAATTCTTTCAGGCACTCGTGTCAGCACTTTGTAAATAAACAGGCACATATGTTATGTTTTTTTTCAAGGCAGGTCTGGGAGAGCCATTTTGCTATGGCAATCTGCTGTATCGACACATGGTCTTTTTGAGTGACATTACAACACTCTATCTCCCTTTTTCTGCCTCCCTCTCTAACCTCGCCAACTCCCCTTAATCACTCACTCTCTCTCCCTCTAGTGCCCCCGTCTCCTCTCTTCTCCCTCATGTCTTTGTATCAGGTCTTCGGTCTTCCCCATTCCAGCCCTCTGCCCTTCAAGCATCTGTTCCTGTGTCTTTCCCTCAGTATCGTACCCCTTTTCCATTTCGTTTTTTGGCACTGTTTCCAGACACGGTGTTTAACCTGTGCTAAATGGGCACACTTGTTACAAAACTGCTAGCATTATCAAAAAAACAAGCCTGATTTGAACATGTTAACCATTTACCACAGTGGGCTAAATCAGGGTCACACAGAGTGATTCTTGGTAGTCTTCCACAAATCTAATTTGAAACAAAAGTATACACCTCACACACACATGGATATGAGCTTTAAAAAAAGAAGACACCTGTTCCATGTCAGATATAGAGTTGAAATGTATTTCATTTTGAGTTTGCATCCCGATATTACACTTCATATACATCACAGAAGACTGAAATATAAATTTAAAAAAACTTTGACATAAAAACACCAGAATTTTGGCATTTAAAAAATGAACAATGTTAATTAATGATGAAATTATGAATAATATTAACATACCACCCATGAGTCCAGTAGAGGGCGATATGGTCATTTGACTGCAGGAAAGGGGTCTACACAATAATATGATCAGCCTAGATGCTGGTACAGTTTGACATATATACTGCCAGACATTTTATCTGAATTCAACCAGATGTGAAATACAGCCCCATCCCTCCCAACGCTTTCCTGTCACCTAACAACAACTTTTTTTTTTTACAATGAATAAACATGTATGTTCACTTGCCTATAAAGTCAACAACCTCCCTCTGAGCTACACTTTACAAGCGTAAAGGAGCACAAGAAGTCTTCAGTGGCTAAGAACCTCAGCCCTCTAGCACCTCCCTCTTTAACTCACGACAAAGGGCTTTTTTCTGCAATGAGTATCTGTGCACCCGTCTTCAGGATAGCTGTACTAGATTTATAAGCTTGTACGACACCACTACCCCTCTATTTTTCCAAAAACCCATGCTTCTTATTTTGCATCTTGCTTTGGGGAATTATTCTCGCTGGAATGCTGCAGTGTATAATACAATAATGGGAGTTGGTACAGGAATGTGCCTTCATCCCACCCTTGTTGTAGCACATTTTATGGTGCCTGATGGAGTCCAAAGGGCATTACAATAAACTGAAATGAACCAAAGAGGATTTCCCTTAAATCACAGGTAACTAGAGCAATTGTCTTAATTCATCTACATGTAATTCATGCCAAAAGAAAAATGACATACAGTAGACCCTGGTTGATATTCCTTGAAATAAAGTGATAATACTGAACATATGTAACACTGGACATACACAGTGGCATCTACTGTGAGGCACAAACCCAACACCCAAGCTGTTTACTTATAGTATGCCACGACAGGGGCCCAGTGAGGTCATACGTTTATTAAGACTGAAAATTGACATATGCAGTGATATTTGTACTTTGACAGACAAAGGATGCATAATTCAGTGGGTTTTAACTGGACCCGTCTTTCAGAAGGGAGAGTAACTCTGTCTCCACGTCACTTCTGGAGGCTGACATCTCTTTCACAGTGGTGTGATGGGGAGGAAGAGAAAGCAGTGCCATGCATACAGGTGAACCCACCAATAGGAAGGCAGCCCTCTCATGAATAAACGATTGCGACATGCGGCAATAATTTGCATCTGTGTAAAAAGTGACACATCAGCGCTTTTGTCTACAGTCTATTTAGGGGTGTTTTTTTTTTACATTGTTATTTTATTATTTAATAAAATAAAATGGCTTTCATTAACAGTGGCATTATAAAAGGTGTCGACTGCGCTGCTCTGACTTGTCAAGCCGATCACAGTCTGTTATCTGCTCATTTTTTTATTACTGTAAATCTCTGCAGCGTACATCATAACAAATGCTGAAACAGGTTTGTCCTTGCCTTATCTGGGGTACTAATTTTTGAGGTTATTATGCAAATCAATACTGTTTTCAAACATGAAAGCTGACACGCTGTTTTTGATCTGCATCGGTTATCAATAGCTAAAGCCTGGCTCGGCAGGTGTCATGTCAATAACGACCCGATCGATATGCGCTAGTCTGAGGGGGATTGAAACAGCAGGACTTGTGTAGGGGACTTTTTTGTATGAAGATTCTGAGGTGCCCTGCATTCAAAGCCAAATCTCATCATTAACTGGGCTTTGCAAATGCACTACGCCACTGAAATGCCACTCACACTACACAGGCTGATGTCATGTCTCAGCAAGGCAAATTCTTTTAGCTTTTTTATTGTTTTATTGTCATTATGTTCCTAGGAAAGTTCTAGTTAGGGCCTTTCCCAAGAGTGATGAACAGAAACAGACACAGAAGAAATGAAGCGCAGGCTTTCTCTCTGCTTTCTCACTTCAACAATTGCATGTCATCAACTTGAAAACAGTATGTTTCTAATGCCTGGGGCATGTTAATGAGAGAATCAAAGTATCTAAACATTTCATGAAAACACCGGAAAAGGCATTTTACATATCCCATTTAAATGTGTAATTTATTCCTTTTTCCTTTACTACGACGCAATCTCTGGTTTTCTCTGATGATTTATTTATTCATCCATTTATTTGAAAATTCTTTCTCCGGCTCTCTGGCACCTGACCCTTGCTCCATCAGCCTTCTCTTCTTGCAGAGATAGAGGATGAACGCTCCCTTATTAAGAGTGAAGGATTGTGGGTCAGAGACAGAGTTTGCAGAGGGCACTGTGAAAACGCTGCGGGGCGATTTGAACAATGCAGAAGTGTTCACCAGGCAATCACACTGCGATAGTGCTCATTTCTTGGGGTGATGAATGCTTATGAATGTTAAGGAGGGTTGTTACAAAGGGCTCCAAAATTACCCTGGAATCAAACATTGACCTTGTTGTGGTACTGGACCTTATTCAGAAGATGAGCATTATCTGCTTGACTTTTTCCTTTTGCTCTCCTTTGAGAGGCCTTAATACCAATGCTGTTACTAGGGGCATAGGCACGGGTGGGGATGGGTGGGCCCAGGCCCACTCAATCATATTGAGCAATTATTATCATTTTATATATTTATTTAATGCTCTACTTGTCAGTGTTCCAAACTGAACATTTTGGCTCGTGGGGTGGAGGAGATATTAGTGGGCTATACTCAGCCCTGTCTCAGGGTAGTAAGTTGGTGGTTTGTTGATTTCCCTCTAGTGGTGTGGGGGCCGTGCTTTGGCAAATTGGGTGGGGTTATATACTGCCTGGTTGGCCCTGTCCGGGGGTATCGTTGGACAGGGCCACAGTGTCCCCCGACCCCCCCTGTCTCAGCCTCCAGTATCTATGCTGCAATAGTCTATGTGTCCCGGGGGGCTAGGGTCAGTCTGTTATATCTGGAGTATTTCTCCTGTCTTATCTGGTGTCCTGTGTGAATTTAAGTATGCTCCATCTAATTCTCTCTTTCTCCTTCTCTCCCTCCCCTCCCGGAGGACCTGAGCCCTAGGACCGTGCTTCAGGATTACCTGGCCCGATGACCCCTACTGCTCCAGTTTCAACTGTTCTGCCTGCGGCTATGGAACCCTGACCTGTTCACCGGACATACTACCTTGTCCCGGACCTGCTGTTTCCGACTCTCTCTCTCTCTCTCTCTCTCTCTCTCTCTCTCTCTCTCTCTCTCTCTCTCTCTCTCTCTCTCTCTCTCTCTCTCTCTCTCTCTCTCTCTCTCTCTCTCTCTCTCTCTCACACCTGCTGTCTCAACCTCTGAATGCTCAGCTATGAAAATCCAACTGACATTTACTCCTGAGGTACTGACCTGTTGCACCCTCTACAACCACCGTGATTATTATTTGACCCTGCTGGTCGTCTATGAACGTTTGGACATCTTGAATAACATCTGGCCTTAATGGCCATGTACTCTTATAATCTACACCAGGCACAGCCAGAAGAGGACTGTTCGCCCCTCAGAGCCTGGTAACTCTCTAGGTTTCTTCCTAGGCTCCTGCCTTTCTAAGGAGTTTTTCCTAGCCATCGTGGTTCTACATCTGCATTGCTTGCTGTTTGCGGTTTTAGGCTGGGTTTCTGTATAAGCACTTTGTGACATCTGCTGATGTAAAAAGGGCTTTATGAATAAATTAGATTTGAACATTATTTGTCTTTTTACCTAAACACAGTACTTGACTTGAGTACCGGTGCTGAAATGTTATTCTGCTTGAGTTCCTGCACCTCCTATAGAATATTATCTCAAAAGTATTGAGGAGTTCCTGCACATAAATATTTTACCTTAATTTAACTATGCAAGTCAGTTAAGAACAAATTCTTATTTTCAATGACAGCCTAGGAACAGTGGGTTAACTGTCTGTTCAGGAGCAGAATGACAGATTTGTATCTTGTCAGCTCAGGGATTTGAACTTGCAACCTTTTGGTTACTAGTCCAACGCTCTAACCACTAGGCTACCCTTCCACCCCAAATATAAACAGTACCGGCACCCAAAATGAGTACTGGCACAAATTTCAGTCCAAGTCAAGCACTGGCCTAAACATGCATACACCATCAGATAGAAGTCATAGCGAGCAGTAGGGAGGGGGTGGGAAAGGCATATATATATATATATATATATATATATTGATAATAATAATAGTAATAATAGTAATACATTATTCTCAAGGACAACTTACATTAAAATTATGCCTAAAATCTAGTGCTGAACCTATGTAATGAAGTTGAATTATGCTTGATTATTTACCAGGAAAAACAATAAAACAAATTGTAAAAAAAGAACAATCAGCTTCTCAATTTAATGGGCTTATCAAAATAATGGGCGGGTTCTGGCACGTGTCACTCCGCACTTATACCATGTGCAGTAAACAGTAGCTATTGTTGTGTAGGCTAGGCTACACTGTGTAGGCTATTCACCATTAGCTAGCTAGCTAGCTATGACTCACTAGCCAACTTGGCTAACAAAAACAAGTAAAAGGGCCAAACAAAGCTCACTGTTAAAAAAAATTATTCGTTATTTGATATCACTGATTCCACGATGAAGGGCCTCCAGTCCCCACTATATCAATCACTGATTGCATAGATCTAATCAAGGGCCTTAAAGGGATACTTCAGGATTTTGGCAACAAAGCCCTTTATCTACTTCCCCAGAGTCAAATTAACTTGTGTATACCATTTTTATGTCTCTGCGTGCAGTTTGAAGGAAGACCGTTTTTTTTACATTCAAAGACAATTCTAAAGATGATTCCGATAAAATCATTAAGCTTACAGATGATTTGCTGGTCCAAAATAAAGGACGCAGAACTAACTATTTTTGTACAGCAGCTTAAACAAAAGGTACAAGAGGGTTGGTCGCTCAGTCAATCAAGGTGGCAACTTTTATTATTAGCCTATTCGCTAATAATGCGATAGGTGAACTAGATTCAACTGCCCTGCATGTCGGGTAGGCGAAGTGTTTTAAACCTTTTTATTTGTCCGAAGATACAAACTCCGCCCAGAGAGCTAGATCAAGTGTACCTGTAGGCATAGCGCTGGCCAATCGGATAGCTTAGATCACCATGTCTACAGCAGCTTCTGCTACACAGCAAAGTTCATAGTGACAGTAGAGCAGGCTACTGTAAGATTTCAAAACCATGCTTAGAGAGAGATTGTCAAAGAATACAGCCTAAGGGGACAATGTTTTTATTTGACACCTTTAGAAATCCTGAAACACGCTTCTCCACTTCGAGTCGCACTCTCTCCCTCCCTCCTTCCGCTGACACTGACCATCAGTAAAAAAAAAAAAAGAAGATATATTTACATTTATGCTCTGATGTGCCTCACAAGTAGTCGGCTACAATGACTGACCTATTACCAGTGTTATCATACAGCCTAGCTTCTTATTATATATGAAAATAGGCAAATGCATGAAACAATATTTCCAGTCAATGTAAATAGCCTATCATTTTTAGGAAGTACATTTTATTGGAAATAGAACTTTGCCCGGTGCTTCTCCACCCATGTACTACAGTTAGGCCCTATAGGGTATTGGTCATTTAACTGAAATCACATAAAACATTGCAGGCACACTTGATCTCCTGCGCCCAGCAGAGAATAGCACTCGGCTTGCAATTTGACTCAGACAGTGATCTGGACTAAGAAAAGGTCGGTGACCACTGTTCTAGTCTATGTAGACTATGACCTATTACCATATGTATTAGCATACCATTAGGTCTCCTTTGATGATGTTTAATATGCAGCGTGTATCCTAATGCAAACCTGATCTACTTTGATTGGCCTCCATGCCAGTGATCAACACTAGAAAAGCCTTATTGGACCCCCCCTTCAGGCCAATGATGTTTCTTTTGAAAGTCAACATTCTACATTAATTCTGCCAAAAAGTTATACTTTGAAAAAACACTCAAGGGGTACTTTTTGAGAGTTTGGCAAGGATAGGTGTTTTGGAAACTGCAGAATCTGCTCTTTCTGATACTACACAGACATCAAAAGTCTAACCTGCTTGTGACTGTAGGAGGATTTGCAAAAGTCTCTTTTTGGCACTCTGATTAGTTTCCCTGCTTCTGTGTCAATTCCAAACTGCGCTGTTCATCAAATTCTTCACACACTTTTACCATTGATAATATTGTTACCCATCAGACTATTTTCAATTTTGTCTTTAGGCTAAATCTATTATTATATGTGTGAAATGTCTTTTTAAATGTAGTTTAGTTGTAGTTTTGATGGGCCATCATCAGCTGCACAGGCCTACGCTCTTAAAATAGCTTATAACACACATTCTGTTCCTGACATTAAGATTCTAACAACCACAGTGTGGTTGATAGACATATTTACGAAAAGTCAAGGAGAAGCGGGGAGGGGGACATGACTTTAAAATTGCAGAGTAAATAAACAAATTAATTTGTTTTGAGTCAATATGAGCCTCTCTTGTGATTATTACTGTCATTTCAGGGCATTATGTTCTAATCCCATAGTCTATTAACTAAGCTATAGACCTATAGTTTATTATGTGTAGGTCTATGTGAGTCGCATGTTAAATGCAAGAGTCATGTATTTATGTAGGCCTACACGACTGTTTGGTCTGTAATGTGAATTTTTTGTTAAACAAATACTGTAAAATCACCAGGAATTCAGCTAAACATTTATTTCATTTTGCAAATCTGTTCCCATTCCCACAAATAAAAAAAGAGATGTGATCATGTCTCAATGTAATCAAGGTATGAAATTATTTTTATTTTCAAATACAATCTCTGCTTGTAAACTATATCCCCATACGCCATACAGTGAACATATAATTTATAATCATCTTATGGTTTTATATGGCAGAAGACTATCACACTAAGTCTACAGTGCATTCAGAAAGTATTCAGACCCTTACCCTTTTTCCATATTTTGTTACGTTACAGCCTTATTAAAAAATGGATAAAATAAAACAATTCTCCATCTATCTACGCACAACACCCCATAATGACAAAGCAAAAACAGGTTTTTATTTGCACGTTTATTAAAAATAAAAAACAGAAATACCTTATTTACATAATTATTCAGACCCTTGAGACCATGCGACTCGAAATTGAGCTCAGGTGCATCCTGTTTCCATTGATCATCCTTGAGATGGTTCTACAACTTGATTGGAGTCCACCTGTGGTAAATTCAATTGATTGGACATCAAAACAAATCAAATCAAATGTATTTATATAGCCCTTCTTACATCAGCTGATATCTCAAAGAAACCCAGCCTAAAACCCCAAACAGCAAGCAATGCAGGTGTAGAAGCACAGTGGCTAGGAAAAACTCCCTAGAAAGGCCAAAACCTAGGAAGAAACCTAGAGAGGAACCAGGCTATGAGGGGTGGCCAGTCCTCTTCTGGCTGTGCCGGGTGGAGATTATAACAGAACATGGCCAAGATGTTCAAATGTTCATAAATTACCAGCATGGTCAAATAATAATAATCACAGTAGTTGTCGAGGGTGCAACAAGTCAGCACCTCAGGAGTAAATGTCAGTTGGCTTTTCATAGCCGATCATTAAGAGTATCTCTACCGCTCCTGCTGTCTCTAGAGAGTTGAAAACAGCAGGTCTGGGACAGGTAGCATGTCCGGTGAACAGGTCAGGGTTCCATAGCCGCAGGCAGAACAGTTGAAACTGGAGCAGCAGCACGGCCAGGTGGACTGGGGACAGCAAGGAGTCATCATGCCAGGTAGTCCTGAGGCATGGTCCTAGGGCTCAGGTCCTCCGAGAGAGAGAAAGAAAGAGAGAAAGAGAGAATTAGAGAGAGCATACTTAAATTCACACAGGACACCGGATAAGACAGGAGAAGTACTCCAGATATAACAGACTGACCCTAGCCCCCGACACATAAACTACTGCAGCATAAATACTGGAGGCTGAGACAGGAGGGGTCAGGAGACACTGTGGTCCCATCTGATGATACCCCCGGACAGGGCCAAACAGGCAGGATATAACCCCACCCACTTTGCCAAAGCACAGCCCCCACACCACTAGAGGGATATCTTCAACCACCAACTTACCATCCTGAGACAAGGCCGAGTATAGCCCACAAAGATCTCCGCCACGGCACAACCCAAGGGGGGGCGCCAACCCAGACAGGAAGATCACGTCAGTAACTCAACCCACTCAAGTGACGCACCCCTCCTAGGGACGGCATGGACATGATTTGGAAAGGCACACACCTGTCTTTATAAGGTCCCACAGTTGACAGTGCATGTCAAATCAAATCAAAGTTTATTTGTCACATGCGCAGAATACAACAGGTGTAGTAGACCTTACAGTGAAATGCTTACTTACAGGCCCTAACCAACAGTGCAATTTTTAAGTAAAAAAATAGGTATTAGGTGAACAATAGATAAGTAAAGAAATAAAAACCACAGTAAAAAGACTGTGAAAATAACAGTAGCGAGGTTATATACAGTCGCGAGGCTATATACAGGCACCGGTTAGTTGCGCTAATTGACACAATATGTACATGAATGTATAGTTAAAGTGACTATGCATAGATGATTATCAGAGAGTAGCAGCAGCGTAAAAGAGGGGTTGGGGGGACACACAATGCCAATAGTCCGGGTAGCCATTTGATTCAGGAGTCCTATGGCTTGGGGGCAAAAGCTGTTGAGAATCCTTTTGGTCCTAGACTTGGCGCTCCGGTACCGCTTGCCATGCGATAGCAGAGAGAACAGTCTATGACTGGGGTGGCTGGGGTCTTTGACAATTTTTAGGGCCTTCCTCTGACACCGCCTGGTGTAGAGGTCCTGGATGGCAGGCAGCATAGCCCCGGTGATGTACTGGGCCGTACGGACTACCCTCTGTAGTGCCTTGCAGTCGGAGGCCGAGCAGTTGCCGTAACAGCCAGTGTTGCAACCAATCAGGATGCTCTCGATGTTACAGCTGTAGAACCTTTTGAGGATCTGAGGACCCGTGCCAAATCTTTTTAGTTTCCTGAGGGGGAATAGGCTTTGTCGTGCCCTCTTCACGACTGTCTTGGTGTGTTTGGACCATTCTAGTTTGTTGGTGATGTGGACACCAAGGAACTTCAAGCTCTCAACTTGCTTCACTACAGCCCCGTCGATGAGAATGGGGGTGTGCTCGGTCCTCCTTTTCCTGTAGTCCACAATCATCTCCTTTGTCTTGATTACGTTGAGGGACAGGTTGTTATTCTGGCACCACCCGGCCAGGTCTCTGACCTCCTCCCTATAGGCTGTCTCGTCGTTGTCAGTTATCAGACCTACCACTGTTGTGTCATCTGCCAACTTAATGATGGTGTGGAGTTGTGCCTGGCCACGCAGTCGTGGGTGAACAGGGAGTACAGGAGGGGACTGAGCACTCACCCCTGAGGGGCTCCAGTTTGAGGATCAGCGTGGCGGATGTTTTGCTACCTATGCTCACCACCTGTGGGCGGCCCTTAAGGAAGTCCTGGATCCAGTTGCAGAGGGAGGTGTTTATTCCTAGGATCCTTAGCTTAGTGATGAGCTTTGAGGGCACTATGGTGTTGAACGCTGAGCTGTAGTCAATGAATAGCATTCTCACGTAGGTGTTCCTTTTGTCCAGGTGGGAAAGGGCAGTGTGGGGTGCAATAGAGATTGCATCATCTGTGCATCTGTTTGGGCGGTATGCAAACTGGAGTGGGGCCAGGGTTTTTGGGATAATGGTGTTAATGTGAGCCATTACCAGACTTTCAAAGCACTTCATGGGTACGGACGTGAGTGCTACGGGTCTGTAGTCATTTAGGCAGGTTACCTTAGTGTTCTTGGGCACAGGGACTATGGTGGTCTGCTTGAAACATGTTGGTATTACAGACTCAATCAGGGACAGGTTGAAAATATCAGTGAAGATACTTGCCAGTTGGTCAGCACATGCCCGGAGCACACGTCCTGGTAATCTGTCTGTGAATGTTGACCTGTTTAAAGGTCTTACTCACGTCGGAACAACTGACGCTCTCATGCGTGCCTCAGTGTTGCTTGCCTCGAAGCGAGCATAGATGTGATTTAGCTCGTCTGGTAGGCTCGTGTCACTGGGCAGCTTGTGGCTGTGCTTCCCTTTGTAGTCTGTAATAGTTTGCAGGCCCTGCCACATAAGTCGGAGCTCGTCTTATGTGCAAAAACCAAGCCATGGGGTCAAAGGAATTGTCCATAGAGCTCCGAGACAGGATTGTGTCGAGGCACAGAACAGGGGAAGGGTACCAAAACATTTCTGCAGCATTGAAGGTCCCCAAGAACACAATGACCTCCATCATTCTTAAATGGAAGAAGTTTGGAACCACCAAGACTCTTTCTAGAGCTGGCCACCTGGCCAAAATGAGCAATCGGGGGAGAAGGGCCTTGGTCAGGGAGGTAATCAAGAACCCAATGGTCACTCTGACAAAGCTCCAGAGTTCCTCTGTGGAGATGGGAGAACCTCCAAAATGACAACCGTCTCTGCAGCACTCCACCAATCAGGCCTTTATGGGTGGAGTGGCCAGACGGAAGCCATTCCTTAGTAAAATGCACAACATCCCGCTTGGAGTTTGCCAAAAGGCATCTAAAGGACTCTCAGACCATGAGAAACAAGATTCTCTGGTCTGATGAAACCAAGATTGAACTCTTTGGCCTGACGACAAAGCGCCACGTCTGGAGGAAGCCTGGCACCATCCCTACGGTGAAGCTTGGTGGTGGCAGCATCATGCTGTGGAGATGTTTTTCTGCGGCAGGCCCTGGGAGACTAGTCAGGATCAAGGGAAAGATGAACGAAGCAAGTACAGAGGGATCCATGATGAAAACCTGCTCCAGAGTGCTCAGGAACTCAGACTGGGTCAAAGGTTTCCCTTCTAACAGGACAACAACCCTAAGCACACAGCCAAAACAACGTAGGAGTGTCTTTGGGACAAGTCTCTGAATGTCTTTGAGTTGCTCAGCCAGGGCCCGGACAGCAAACAAAGATTGAAATGCAGGAATGCACCAAAGACCTTGGTGCTGGTCATCATTAGAAAGGGATTTAGTGACATAGAACTGTAACAGCAGACCGCCGGGTGAGTTCACACTCATCTAGTCCACATGCCCTGTCTACTATAAGTCCAATGTGCTTAATAACACTATGTGTGCCTTCACCAAGTGGCTGAAATAATCAAAATAACGGAGTTGGCCCATCTTTAAAATCTACTTGAGCAGGTCAGCTTCTTTTCCAACAATATCAGCATCCCTTCAGATACTGTTCTACTACTGAGGTTTGAAAGTTGGGAAAACACAAGACTACGGCAAGAAGAAGACAAAAACTTTTCTGTGAACTCAACCAAACACAGATCCAAGGAGTTCAGCTCTTTCTCAAAGTGTGGAATAACTGTTGAAACAGGTATAACTGTGGAAGTGTTGGCGTGCTTCCTCCGTGTTCTGGTCCCTAAAATCAACCTCCGCCTCTGTCTCCATCTCACAAGTCTTTCCATGTGCGCAACTTTGGTTTTAGAAGTGGGGAGGATATAATTATATATATTTTTAATCCAGTCGGATAAACACTCCAAACAGCCTACCCGACCGCTCAGAAGCATCCGCATGGTTCTATGGCACACCGTTGCCTCATTTTGTATCACATTACAATCATAAAACTGGGGGCGACAAAAAATGCAATTTCAGTATGTGGGATGGACATGTCCCGTCCCCCGTCCCCCCGTCCCCCATTCCCCCCGTCCCCCCATCCCCAGTAAAAGTTACGCCCCTGAGTCTTTCAGACAACCTTGGTGGGATTTTTTGACAAAGCACGCCGCCCGCCTCTCAAGGTGCACTCGAGAGCCAGTGAGAAGATGGGAGAAGAAAAACAGCTCTAATTATGCAAGAACAAGCGACTTTGTGGAAGATAAAGTTGGGTGACACATGGGTAACATCGAGGGACACCGTCACTTTGGGGGGGTTTTCAACGTGGGAAGCACAAATGGATGTTTGTGCTAAGTTATCGCCGCTAATTGGTACAAACTTAATAAATGCAGGGTGTTGTGTGGCGACAGATGCTTTGTGCAATGTGGCAGATTTCAGTGGCTGTGCGTCTCTCTCCTTCCTCGGCACATCAAGAAGGAGAGAACATTTGGCAGGTCACGGAATTATGTGAGGAGAAGGGGAAGGCCGAGAAGAGTAAAAAATGAAAACAGTTGTGTGTTTATTAGTGTGTTAATTTATGTGTGAGTGAGTGAGTGTGCATAAATGTGTATATGTGTGTGTGTGTGTTAGCTCTTGAGCGCTTGTCTGTTTGTTTGGGCCATTCTCTTTTGTTTGGGGTTTCTTGCCTCGCCAGCTCTCTGGCTCGCAATTAGCGTGCAGCCCTCAGGGACCTAATTAACCAGTTCAATGAATCAAGGATTTTCATAAAAATCCCATACAAGTCACCCTGACATTTGTCAGCCAGTCAGGAGGTGTGTGTGTGTGTGTGTGTGTGTGTGTGTGTGTGTGTGTGTGTGTGTGTGTGTGTGTGTGTGTGTGTGTGTGTGTGTGTGTGTGTGTGTGTGTGTGTGTGTGTGGGTGTGGGTGTGGGTGTGGGTGTGGGTGTGGGTGTGGGTGTGGGTGTGGGTGTGTGTGTGTGTGAGTGTGTGTGTGTGCAGAGAAAGATGATTAGCTTGTTTGCTTATCCCCCAGGTGGCTGAGGCAATGGCAGGGACTGGGGCGGGGGGGACAACGGTGTGTGTGTGTGTGTGTGTGTGTGTGTGTGTGTGTGTGTGTGTGTGTGTGTGTGTGTGTGTGTGTGTGTGTGTGTGTGTGTGTGTGTGTGTGTGTGTGTGTTTGTGTGTGTGTGTGTGTGTGTGTGTGTAAGAGCGTCTAGAGAGAGGAAGAGAGGGCTTACTCCCAGAGCTGGACCCCACAGCAGAGGAGGGCTACCGTGACCTTTTATTGAGCGGCCGATCGATAACGTGTGAGCGGTCATCCCTTTGAGTTGCAGCCTATACCCGGGCCAGAAGTAACAGGGGGGCTGGAGGGGGCAAGGAGTCCTTGGGGGGCAGGGAGGGTCATTAACTGTCTCAGGTCATTGACTCATTATGATGTCTTCCTTTAGGTTTAAGAGGGAGCGGCTGTGGGGAAGCATTTGTGCCCCCCCCCCCCCCCCCCCCATTGGCTACCACAGAACGAGACCTTTCTTTTGTCTGTCTGTGCAAGCATCTTTGGTTTGTCATCACACTCGATGACGAAGGAGCTAAACACCCTGGCTATTTTCACATTAGAATCTCAGACATATTGAATCTTTCTGGTCCTACGCTGAATGGGGGATGTATTTTTTTCTATGGCTGGCTGTAACATATATTCCCTTGTGGGCATGATGGGACAGAAGCACTTGTTTAATTTGTAGCATAATCTCCAAATGGTGACATTACAGGATCTTCTTGTCACCGCAAAGTGCCACATTGATGGATCTGACTGTGTACCAGTGTTCATTAAACACACACCAAACAGCCTCCATTACAGCCTGCTCTCTGTTCTACAGTAGAGAAGGCTCGCCATTCCCTACTATCAAATGCTCTTTAAGCATATGTGTGGGGCTTGAAAAGTGTTTTCTTTCTGAAATGCCAGTTAGAAGTCAATCACTGGATATCAAAGCGCCCGGGTAGAGTACAAGAAAAGCTAACAATACAACATCATGGCTGTGAATTCAGACTGCTTTTCATATTGGCCACCGTGGGCTGATTCTACACTGTGCTTTAAGCGGGTCACTATCTGTCTGTACATATTACATTAAGGAATATGATTATAGTTGGGGTCAAATTAGGATGAATTTGCTGTCCTAAATGTGTAGCAAAAGCCCAGAGATGAAGATTTGAAAGACTTGGCTGACCCCAGCAGCCCACAGTGCTTGTATGTCTGGCTTGGTCATACTTGACTGGGAGATAAGAAGTGATCATATTTACCCGTTTCATTTCGACACACTGATCTTCTGAGAAAAGCCCACGCGGGTCGATTCTTTCTCTAATGCAGCATAATGCATGTTGATGGACAAAATGTTTAAATTGTGTTTGCAAATAGCCCAACGTACAATTTCAAGATTGCGTGAGTTAAAATATGTAACGCTAGGTTCGATCTATTTCTCAATAGACATGGTCCAAAGATACCCCAGTGGAACGATGATATGAGGTATGGAGAGAGGGAACAACTCAAAGACTGATTCAAAGACGGACAGATGGATGGAGAAGGAGAGAAATAAGAAGGACCATGTTTGTTGTTCCCAGTCAGGTTTGACTGAGGCCTGGCCTTTTCTAGGGTGACTCTGCACTACACACACTACACGCACTACAAGCCCCCCTGAGAAAACTCAGAAAAACCCAACTGCCTCCGCTTTGAAGCAAAAGGGGTTATTGTGTAAATATTCTGCGCAAGTGTTTGTGCGTCTTAATCTTCCGTTGGGTGATCTTTGGAAAGGAGGAACGCCCGGGTGCCAATGTTCAGAAGAGCCCCCGGTTGGAGAAAGACAGAGAGAGAGAAAGAGGGAGAGAGAGAGAGAGGGTCTCTGTACTTGCGAGAGCGCTGGGAGCTAAAGTTCACTACGGGGGCGTAAGTGTGTCAAGAAGAACGCTTTTCCCCACCATCCGCAAGCCCGGGGCCCTCTCGAAAACATTAAAAAGCATAAACAGTCAATACTGAATGTAACTCGGAGTGAGAGAGAGTGTGAAAAAGAGCGAGAAGTACGAGGAACGCAAAGGTTTTTCAAGTGTTACACAACAGAGTGAGATCAGACAGAGAGGTAGAAGCTTGGCTGTAGTGTATGGTTGGTTGTGATCCTTTCTGATGGGGGGGGGGGGGGGGGCTTCCAAGTGAATCATTCATTTCGGGTGGCGGGGGTGGGTACCAGGGGAGGAGGGAAAGGGATCAAGGAAATCCACACCTGGTGCAAGACAGGGGTCAGAGTAGTCCCAGACAAAAAGGACAGGAAGAGTTGTTCAGAATCCTTCTGTTTAGAAAGAGGCAATATCTCTATCACCCAGTGCACTCATCCAAACAAGAGCACATGAAATATGGAAGCACATATAGTGATAGAGGAGCGCACTGAAAGCCGCCTTTCATGCCGATAAGAGCAAAAACACTGCCGATGATAAAATATCAAAACGTACACATTTGAGACTTCTCGTTTGAGATGTGAAGGTTTGTTGATCTGTAGCGCATTGTTCTTACTCATAACCGGTCTGTCTGGGAGGGATAAGAGTCTTTCACTCACTCAGTCTCCCTTTTCCACTCCCTCTCACTCTCTCTCACAAGATTTTCAAATGATTTCTCCCAAACACTCGACACCTGGCTGACTTTAGAGTCTGTGATAAGTGGAAGTTGGCATGTCTCTCTCTTGCTGTCTTTTTTAATCAAATCTTCAGTCGCACCTCACATGATGTACAAGCCCGCATTCAGACGAACTCTCTCTATTGACAGGGTAGATAGAAAGAGTTACAGGCAGAGTGATAGTAGGAAATTGGCTGTGTGTGTGTGTGTGTGTGTGTGTGTGTGTGTGTGTGTGTGTGTGTGTGTGTGTGTGTGTGTGTGTGTGTGTGTGTGTGTGTGTGTGTGTGTGTGTGTGTGTGTGTGTGTGTGTGTGTGTGTGTGTGTGTGTGTGTGTGTGTGTGTGTGTGTGTGTGTGTGTGTGTGCGTGCGTCAGACCTGGGTTCAAATACATGTATAATTGAGAATTTGTTATTTAAATACTTTTTTTCTGTGTATTTGAGCACAAAACAAGTACTTATATTTGAGTATTTATTTGTATAAAACAAATAGTTCACCAAATTCTATTTGAGTATTTATTTGTATAAAACAAATAGTTCACCAAATTCTATTTGAAAGTATTTTAAAATACCTACTTCAAATAATATTCTTGAATACCTGGGTTAAATGCATGGGAGTTTCAAATACTTTCCAAGTGTATTTCGAAATACATTACAATATTCAACTACTTGTTTTTTCAAATAAAGGTTATCTGAATAATTGTTTTGAAATGTATTGAAATGTAATTGAAATACAGTACCTGAAATAATATTTCAACCCAGGTCTGGTGTGTGTGTTTGTACAAAAAACTGCATACCAAAAAACTGTTGATTCAGTTCGCTTCTATTAGGTTACATACAAATGTGGCTTAAAAAACAACAGTCAGTCTATATTGCTACAGCCTAATATTGCTCATATTGAGGGTGCACTTGAGTATCTTTTTCTCAAAGTTCTCTCCACAATCCTTGAAACATATCGAATCAGAGCAACCTTTTCTCAAATAATTGCGCCGGTTGTATACAATACTAGGCAACAACATATCATATTTATACAGCACATTTTAGACATGGAATGTAATGCAATGTGCTTCACAGGAGAAAAAACAAACACAAAAAAAACTATGAAAATAAAACTGAAATATTTACTAAACCCTGCATTTATAAATAAGCACATCCTGTAACCTCCCGATTCAAGGTTCCCAATCCTTTATAGAGTTTTAAAAGCAATCGGTATCTCATGTTTTCTTCAACAAATAATGCCTTCTAAGACCAAGGACGCTGAGAGAATATCTTCCTCTCTTTCTGGGCAAACAAAAGTTGCTTCCATACAGTGTATTTGCACAATTTTTCTGCCAGCACAGGTCCCAGACTCCATCGTTTGGAGGAGGGAACTATATCAGTGAGAATTTGACTTCCACTCCCTGGAATAGGCCGTTTCCTTTTGTTGTCAAACAGAATGACTAAACATGCTCATTCACATGATCCCATGGTAGAGCGTTATTAATTTATTATTTTGGAGTTATCTGTGCTTTCACACACACGCCTGCCTAGATGAATGACAATTGTTACATTTTGTTTGAATATGGCAGATATGAATAATGTAAGAGAGACTGGCGGCTTTGTTGCGTCCCCGTAGCTCTCGCTCTCCTCCAAGATAATATACAGTAAATAATGTCCAGTAGGTCTAATTGTACGACTATATAGAAAGGATATGGGGGAAATGACCCTCTGAGAATATAAGCATTAAGCTCCAATACGGAATAGTTGAGTTGAATCGTCAGGCCTCTGGTGAAAACTACGTCACTTCAATGTTCTTGCAACACTGGGACACGGTTAGGACGGAGAGAGTCACCTGCCACCCTTTGACACTGGAAAGTGGGTCACTTCATTCCGTCAGGATTCAGCTCTGATGTTAGCGATGAGGTCTCAGAAGACTGGTTTAAGAGAAAAAATATGAAATAAATAAAAATAAAAGAAGTAAATAAAACAGGGATGGCAGCGCAGTATCTGATGTTGATCGGTGTGGTGAAGAGCTGCCTTTGATAGGCTTGAGGAGAGTGACAGGATGTTTTTCCCCAAGTGCTACTCCTCGAGACGGGTAGCATTAAAAAAAAAACAGTCAACGCTGACTGATTGGTCTGAAAAGACTGTCAAATGTCAAGGAGTTATCAAACGGCAGACATGTTTTCTTTAGGAAAGATGCCGGGAGAAGGAAAAGCATTACCTTTCAGTGGGGGAGTGGAAGTCACTCTTCCTCCATCAAGTGCAGTCCTCTAGAATAGATTAGTAAAAACATTCCTTTTTTACCAGGCTTACACTTTCACCTCAAAAATTGAAATCTACGGCTGTTGACGTAAGCTGTTGAGATGATTCAGTTGAGATGATTAAAGCCATGTGGACAAAAATTCCCCACAAGGCATGCTTCTAAATTATAAAAGAAACTTGACTGCTTGGACTTGCTGCCTGGCAAAAACAATTATTTGTTTGGGGAGTAAATCATGAATTTCACCACAAAAAAAAAAGAAATGTTTTTTTGGAAGGAATACCAAAAACAGACATTTTACTTAAATTGCCAAGTAAGAGTAAGTTCTCAGGAAGTTGTCAGACTATTCAAAAACAGCCGTTTACATATTGTACGTTGTACCACTGGCAATGAGGGGTCTTACTGTAGTTATGCTGTCCCTGGATTGAGCCCAGACAGCCCCTCCTCTCCTCACAGAGTCCTCCTCAGCACTGATGGGGCTCAAGGCCCCCCCTGTCATCTCTGACACCTCAAAGTAGCTCCCACATTATGTTTACATGTACATCCATTCCCCATGATGTCTGTAAAGAGGCTCTGTGTCTTCATCTGCCTGGACCGGCTGACAGGGACAACTTGTTCACCACTAAATCCCCAGCAAACGCCTGATTTAATTCTCAGGGCTGATGTTGGTTGGACTCCCCTCACAGTACAGAACACGTGTAAAGCGTGGGGAGATGGGATGACGTGGCTCAGCTTGACAAGATCAGCAGCACTGGCAAGACTTGATGCAGAAGCAATCATCCAGTCCTTAGCTAGCATTATTCATGCCATACAACCTACCCACTCCACTATTTAATTCAAACATCTCCCCAACCAATAAACATTTATGTGTCTACGCCCACTCGTCACAAACGCATACACTATCTAATCTGCCACAATAGCGCGTTCTATTTATGGCTAATGTCCAATTCGCTATGAAATGTTCATTAGAAAAGGTATTTTAAAGTGTACATGGAAGTGATCACGTCTGGTTTAAATTGAATATTATGTCATGTTTTTATTATGAGAATGCCAGTTACATTTGTATAATTTGCCAGTTTTGGTTGCTACACGTGGCCACCCTTGTTGGTATGTTCCAGGGAGTGTCCTCTGGTATGAGCCTGATTTAGGTGAGCAATGTAAATAGATATGGACACTTCTGCACCTGAACCTTCTGCCTCCTGCTGAATCTCTGCCCTTACAAAATTACAACGCATGGCTGTCTTTGGTTGACTTTCTCTATCTTTTTGAAGACAAGTATATATTGAGCAATCAAGTTATGCTTGTTGTTGTGGCTCTCAATTCAATTGTCCAATAATACGAAAATAAAGACCATTGATTGATTATTTCTTGGCATGGGTAAAGTGTCCATCATCATGTTCCTTGAAACTAGCCTTTTATTTCTGTTTCCTAGTAACAGCTTTACATCCACAGCCCTTATCAAAGTATTCAGCAGTCGCTCATTCAGAACAAGGCCATCGAGGCTTTAGCTCATATCTACAAAACGAGGTGACTCACTGGGCACGGATGTCATTTCAACGTCTAGTTCTGATTTACATTTTGTTGAGTTGTCAACTAACATGAAATTAACTGAAATCCAAAATAATTTCACCATGTCATTGGATTTAGGTAAACATTTGGGTGAAAAAAATATGAAACTCCCTTAACATTGAATATTTTTTTGCAAATCCAATCCGTTTTCCACTTAAATATCTCCCATTCCTATAAGCAACTCTTGCTGAGATCCGTTTGTGTCCTGGTGAGAGAGCTTCTGAGCAGTATACCATCAAACCAATACTAGATGAACAAAGGGGGAAAATATCAAATGTATTCCTTAGTCTGCCTGCCTGCCTGCCTTAAGTTTAATCTAATTTGGTCTTTATTGAGCAATGTGTAAGAGCTGTTTTGTTTTATTCAGGCCTATGTGTGTTTTTTCCACCTCTGCTTTTTCCTTTGTTGCTTTTCCCTCAGCTGCCTCTGACAAAGACAGCTAGCCTGCCAAGCCTGGTGCTGCTCTGGGACAAACCTGTCAATCACTCCTGACAACATGTATGTTAAAAATTCAAATGTGACTCAAAGCCGGTGCGTGACAGCCGAGCCTTTGAAAGTGGCTGCAGCGCTCGGCGACAGCCAGAGGAGTAGGAGTAGAAAACAAACTAAGAAAACAACACTGCGGTGAGTTAAAGAGAGAGAGAGAGAGAGAGAGAGAGTTATAAGCATAAGAGGAGGAATGTGGGTCTTGATGGGAATTGGCATTGGATTCTCTCTCGTTGTCGCGTTGCTTTTCTAATTTAGTTGAATGTCCCTAGTGAGTGAGTGGAGTGGTGGGTCTTCCAGGGATTGTGTTGAGGACCTCTATCCGCTGTCGGGATGGGAAGCGCTACTCTAAACTCCTCTGAGACCTCTCTCTCGCATGATATAGTCAGGCTTCTCACGCATCTCACTACCATATCCACCGACACAAAACAACTGCACACACAAATGTTAATAGCAAACTGCTTGATTCCATCTAGCCGTCTTAAGGCACAACAATTGATTCCCACCTGAAAACACATGCAAATATCAATTGAATGTGCCTCCTTTTTAGGGGGATGTACAGAAAACGCTATACAAGAGAACAGAGATGTGCATTTTCAATACATCATAAGGGAACATGGAAGACTTCATTCAGATTCATCATGCGGTCCTAAATGTCTATCGCCCTGTAGCACTCACTTCTGTTGTCACGTTCTGACCTTAGTTCCTTTTTTATGTCTTTATTTTAGTTTGGTCAGAGCGTGAGTTGGGGTGGGCATTCTATGTTGTTTTTCTATGTTTTGTTCTATGGTTATATTTCTATGTGTTTGGCTTAGTATGGTTCCCAATCAGAGGCAGGTGTCAGTCGTTGTCTCTGATTGGGAGCCATATTTAGGTAGCCTGTTTTCCTTTGTGTTTTGTGGGTGGTTGTTTTCCTGTGTCTGTGGTTTCACCATACGGGACTGTTTCGTTTTCGTTTTGTATATTTCACGTTGTTATTTTTGTATTCTTAGTGTCCAGTTATTAAATTGAATATGGACACTTACCACGCTGCGCATTGGTCCTCTTCTTCCACCCACGACAAGCGTTACATCAGTCATCACGGAGTGCTTTGAGAGGCTAGTTAATGATCATATCATCTCCACCTTACCCAACACCCTAGACCCACTACAATTTGCATACTGCCCCAACAGATCCACGGATTACGCAATCGCCATATCCCATCTGGACAAGAGGAATAGCTTTGATCTGATCTTCATCTAAGTCACAACAAGAGACAAACATAGTGTGCTTAAACTAATAACACACACATTATTGTATTTTTCTTGTCTATATTGAATACATAATTTAAACATTCACAGTGTAGGTTGGAAAAAGTATGTGAACCCCTAGGCTAATGACTTCTCCAAAAGCTTATTGGAGTCAGGAGTCAGCTAACCTGGAGTCCAATCAATGAGACAAGATTGGAGATGTTGGTTAGAGCTGCCTTGCCCTTTAAAAAACACTCACAAAATTTGAGTTTGCTATTCACAAGAAGCATTGCCTGATGTGAACCTTGCCTCGAACAAAAGAGATCTCAGATTAAGAATGGTTGACTAGCATAAAGCTGGAAAGGTTTACAAAAGTATCTCTAAAAGCCTTGATGTTCATCAGTCAACAGTAAGACAAATTGTCTATAAATGGAGAAAGTTCAGCACTGTTGCTACTCTCCCTAGGAGTGGCCGTCCTGCAAAGATGACTGCAAGAGCACAGCGCAGAATGCTCAGTGAGGTTAAGAAGAATCCTAGAGTGTCAGCTAAAGACTTACAGAAATCTCTGGAACATGCTAACATCTCTGATGACGAGTCTACGATCCGTAAAACACTAAACAAGAATGGTGTTCATGGGAGGACACCACGGAAGAAGCCACTGCTGTCCATAAAAAACATTGCTGCACGTCTGAAGTTTGCAAAAGTGCACCTGGATGTTCCACAGCGCTACTGGCAAAATATTCTGTGGACAGATGAAACTACAGTTGAGTTGTTTGGAAGGAACACACACAGCACACCAACATCAAAACCTCATCCTAACTGTAAAGTATGGTGGAGGGAGCATCATTTTTTGGGACTGCTTTGCTGCCTCAGGGCCTGGACAGCTTGCTATCATCAACGGAAAAATTAATTTGCAATTTTATCAAGACATTTTTCAGGAGAGTGTTAGGCTATCTGTCCGCCAATTGAAGCTCAACAGAAGTTGGGTGATGCAACAGGACAACGACCCAAAACACAAAAGTAAATCAACAACAGAATGGCTTCAACAGAATATAATACACCTTCTGGAGTGGCCCAGTCAGAGTCCTGACCTCAACTCGATTGAGATGCTGTGGCATGACCTCAAGAGAGCAGTTCACACCAGACATCCCAAGAATATTGCTGAACTTAAACAGTTTTGTGAAGAGGAATGGTCAAAAATTCCTCCTGACAACTGTGCAGGTCTGATCCGCAACTACAGAAAACATTTGATTGAGGTTATTGCTGCCAAAGGAGGGTCAACCAGTTATTAAATCCAAGGGTTCACATACTTTCCCCACACTGCACTGTGAATGTTTACACGTTGTGTTTAATAAAGACATGAAGACGTATAATTGTTTGTGTGTTATTAGTTTAAGCAGACTGTGATTGTCTATTGTTGTGACCTAGATGAAGATCAAATCAAATTTTATGACCAATTTATGCAGAAATCCAGGTATTTCCAAAGGGTTCACATACTTTTTCTTGCCACTGTATGTGTACGCAACCAATAACATTTTATTTCATTTGAGTGAGGTAGTAGAGTATACTAGCTACCCAGCTATTCCACATTTTAAAAAATGACTGAAAGCATATGGCACACAGTTTATATGGCATGCTATGAGGACAGATAGACTGGTTTGAGGACATACTTTTGAATGATCAATTGGTCACACTTGTGCTTTTGAGAGAACAAAGCTAAATGAATGGAGTGAATGGTCAACAGAACAAAAGGCCTGGACAGAGCCCCTCCCAATGGGAGAACTGGCATCTCTGCAGTCCTGCAGGTATTCCACTCATCTCTCAGTCAGCATCCACATCCACTGAGCTACAAACTGGTACAAAGCCAACTGCCCATTGTTGTGTGTGTGTGTGTGTGTGTGTGTGTGTGTGTGTGTGTGTGTGTGTGTGTGTGTGTGTGTGTGTGTGTGTGTGTGTGTGTGTGTGTGTGTGTGTGTGTGTGTGTGTGTGTGTGTGTGTGTGTGTGTGTGTGTGTGTGTGTGTGTGTGTGTGTGTGTCACAATGGTATGTCAATGTATGTCATATGCCATAGATAAACTCACTCTCGTGGCAGCCTGTTTGACATCAGCAGTACATGTATGTTTGTTATATTCTGGGTGACCGGTCACCTCTCTCTCAGTGGCTGCTTAAAACGACTTGGTGCCACCTCCACTGAGCAAAACCCTGTGTCTGCACACACTGATAGGATTCAGTGCAGAGAGAGGGACCACAGATCCAATAAACACAGATCTGTGCTGTGTGCCCCTGCATCTCCCCCTCAGCAAATATACATCTGTGACTGTGTACCAAAGTCTCACTCTCTCTCAATAAACCGCCTCAGAGATACAGCATAAAGGCAGGAGACAGATTATCTGAGAAAGGCCTATGTTTTGGGTTCTAGTGCCCTCTTGTGGTAAAGAGTCACCGTTCTAACACGTTGGATCCACAGACATACAACAAAGCATTAGTCTTGATAACACATAGATCCCAAATGGATAATGTCATTGAATTCTATCTACAAGGAGCAATAAAAAGTTGACCAAAGGACTTCATTGTTTTCAACTCATAAAAGAGCAGGTTGCATACAGATGCAGTCGGTAGTGTTTTTACTTAGTGCTGAGTACTGATTGAAACACGTGGTCTGGCTCATCCTTCATGTTCACAAAAAAAGATAAATCCCTAAAATCAATGTTATTACAGTATTCACTCGTCCATATAAACGGTTTCTGCTCGACAAATGATAGGAAAAAAAGCAATGAGAGAAAGTGATGCCACATCACATGGACTTTGAATTAATTAATTGGAGTCTATTCAAATTCAAGAGATTGAATAAATCTCATTAGTGGGAGGGCAGTAGGGTCATGGCAAGAAGCGATCCAGCTTGTCAAATTAACGTCAAAAGTTTTTTTTATACATTTTAGGTAACCCTAACCTTTTTCCTAATCTTAATCTAATTATCCTAACCTGCTACGTTAATTATCCTAATCTGCTACGTTACTTCTCCTAACCTGCTACGAAAAGTCCCATCTGACAAAAACTGTATCCGTCTAGTAAAAAAAAACGGTCATCAGCAATGTAAGAGAACCATCATTATGAAATCCACCTCTATTAAAATTTATTGTAGCCTATCCTACATATTCAATTTTCCTCTTAATATAAGACAACAAAAACATTCGAAATGTTTATGGTGCTTTAAGAGAAAAAGTCTTCATCCAAAAGTGCCATAACCTGTGCAATCAGACAACATTAGGCTACATTATCGAAACATAAATATCATATTTTGACAGGGCCTATGAAACATATTACTAAATAAATGATAGTAAATTAGCCTATTTGTCTAAAATAATAGAGTTAATTAAAAAGAAACAGGTTTATAATAATAAAACCAAAAATTAAGTCTGTTTGCAACGTTTTTAAGTTGACCTCTTATCAAAGCATGACACCTATAGGCCTATAATTATGCTACTATTAGGCTATGCCTATAACGTAGCCAGACTACATTTACTATACTAATATTAGATATAATACAATACAACACAATTCAGTACAATAGTTTATCTGTTCAGATCACTATGCTACCTGAACTCAAACCTGTGTTCGCAAAAGTAAAAAAAAAAGGTCTCTCTCTTGGGTTCTGACTATTAAAAACGCTTCTGAAATGATAGCCTCGCTGTAATTAGAACATTTTGAGATAAAAGATTCGTCAGACGAGTAAATCTGGTGTAGTATTTCAGGCTTTTGTTTTTGACGGTTTCTATGAGGAAGAGATCTGAGACTGTTGTTTATAGCACATCCTCGTAAGCACCCGAGTGAGTCTGGACGCAGAATATGCGCACTGTTAATATGCTCTCTATCGTGTATTATTAATGCGGTACACGGGACGGGATTTCAAACACACTTTCTAAAATAATGTATCAAGGTGGCATGCAGATGTAGCCTACTAAAAAGACAACCCTATGCTCTTGCGAAAATTTAACTTGTTTTCCACTCCCGGATGCACCAATATTATTTATTTCTCGCACATGTTAAAATGTGTTTACCTCCATTCAATTCTAGTAACCTATTACTAGAATTCCGTTGTGAGTAACTTTTATATAATGGAAAGCATTTTCCTTTAATTTCTAATATCCTAGAATCGTTTTCTTGTGACATTGCACGTTATTTCCCTCCTCTCTTTGTCTAGCTGCTGGTTATGCTACTCAACTTCTTTGTAACGGATAGCCTAATTTATTAGGCCTGGGCTACTGTATTCAAAGTAAACAATTAATAATAATTCAAATGAAAATTTAAACTAAATTGAAAGAAGAATTGTCACGTGGTATTTTCCGCACATATGGGTCTGTTGGAAATCAGAACATGGGTCCGAAATTAACTATAAATAAAGTCCAAGCTATAGGCCTAAATGACAAACACTAACGCTTGGTTGGCTTATGGATTTTTATCAAGGTAATGTGGATATTCCTTTGAGGCTTTTCAGAATTTGAGCCCAAAATACACCCTTGCGTATTACCAATGTGATCAAAATCAGTCTAATATGGATGTTTCCTCTTAACCGTGCGTGTGTGTGTGCATGTGTGGCCTATGGGGGAGGGGGAGACACCTCAAAGCTATGATTATCTTGAGTGGCTTGGCCCAGTATTGTTACCTGCTGGGACAGCGGCACAGCCCCTCTAAATAAATTGCAAGTGGCCTTGGGCAATAAGGGCCCTCCTTTGATCAGCCACACTAGCAAACGACAAAAATGTGCAGTCAGTCAATCAAACTCACAAGCCTTCACACAACAATGGGGCCGACCTTGGTTTCTTTTTTTTATTTTAAATTCATGTATTTCATTAGCCTATCACAATACGTCTGCTGGTTGGTCGGGCGCGACGCGATCAATAATTGATAGCAAGCGCAACGGCTGATTTCCCGCCTCTCCTTTGGCGCGCTTGTCACTTACTGTTGTCAGAACACATTTGCTTTGATGACACATTTGAGGAAGTAAGAAATGGCATCACATGTGATTATAAATTTACGGATTGGTGAAAGTTAGAGCTCCTTCAAACTGAATTTCCCGTTTGTTCAGGGGCCTCAATTGAAGTCATTTACCGGGCTCTAAATGCACAAGCACGGCTGAGGTGAGGTGTAGCCTATCCTTGTAAGAGGAGATATGAAGAGGATTTGAACTTTTTTTTGTCATGTGTCAGTAAACAGAATACATTGTTTAAAAGGTGCGTGGATCACAGGGTGAAAAGTTGCTCTTTATACTGAAAGCTTTGGGGCATGGGAGACATAGAGTTTAAAGATGGTGAAACACTTTGAGACCAAGATCCATTTCGGATCTAGGCTACTCCCACATGTGAAATTGATGTGAATGTTTGGATAAGAAGAAGTGGGTTTACTATTTAGTAAGTTTAGTTTATGGTGCAAGGTTCAGGCTATGTGTTTAGATTGTGGACTATGGTCTTTTCAAGTAGGCTAAATAGCAGGGTTATTTAATGAAAAATGAAAAATGCCTATAGGCTGAATGAAGCATAGGCCTAAACTTAACCCCTGAAAAAGCATATTGGCTAAAATGTCCACCTGTGTGTTGTCTGCTGCATTCCTTGTGGGAGGGTGAGGGATTTGTACAAAATTCTCAGGTGAGAAAAGTTTTAAGCAAAGTCACAAATGAGGGATAAACAACATGTATGAACGGCTTAAAATAAATGACAGCTGCATCCATTTCCCCCCCCCCCCCCCTCCATCTCCTCCTCCGTTCTGTTCTTCCAGTACCATTTCCTCTTTTAATTATCCCCAAGCAAAAAGATGGAGCACATCAGACGCTTCGCGGTAAATCCCAGCCCTGGCACGAGCTCATAGCAGTTCCCGCGTCTGCGTCTGGCAAACCCGATATAGAGCGCGCGCTGGCAGCGACAGAGAGAGAGGCCGCCTGGAGATTTTTAATGGAAGAATGGGGAGGATGATCTCTGTGCAAAACAGGTATTCACTCTATTCACGTGAGAGGCTTTGGCGAGCACAGAGCGATCACGTCGCGTTTTCAACACCAGATTAGCCAATTCTGAAGAGAAGCCTCCATCGAATGAATATATATATATATAAACCCCTTGTTTACACCCCAGAAGAGTCAGCAAGATAGTGTTCTTTAAATGACTGCTTATAATGGGCGACATTGGAGGCCTACTTGGTCCTATCTCTGCCTGCAATATTTTGGGGATATATTGTGATGGTTTTTGACAGTGAGTTTAAAGACATGGTTTGGAATTTGAAGCCATTTTCAGTTTTAGTGCAATTCAATGTCTCTTTGTTTTGACTGAAATCTGTTTTCAGGATGTTATAGGCTCAGTTTAATTAGGTAGCCTATCAAATATGTGGTATGGCTCTTTCTTTCCCAAGTGTGTAAAATAACAAAAAGGTTGAGAGTTTCATCATTTCCTATGTGATTAGCCTACACATATTGCAGGATTGGGTAGGTTACTTTCTAAATGTAATAAGTTACCTATTCGAAATTGTAATCAGTACTGTAACTTTTGGATTACAGAAACGTAATCTGATTACTCTCAGTTACTATGACACAGAAAGGTTGAAGAGTATCCAAGAAGCATTTTTTTTCTGGCAAACATCCTTTCTAAATTTAAAAGTGATCCAAGAAGTAATCATCTAGTTTTTCCAAAGTATATGTAATCTGATTACAATATTTTGTCTGGTAACTGTACGTAACTGATTATAGTTATTTTTTTGTAAACAGATTACATGTAACTCCCCTGCACTATGTGTTCCTTGGACGACACAGAGATGGCTGCAATGTACCCCCCCTTTACATTCTCTCTCCCTCGCTCCATCTTTCTCATTCTAAGATGAAGAGTGGAATGCTCCACAGTGGCTGCTTTATTTCTCCTCTGGGGGGGACCAGAGATAACAGGCAGGGGCGTCTGTGATGTTGCTTTCCCTACAGGATGGGAAGGAGATGTCTTGTAACACTGCTAAAGATGATCATTTGAGAGTTCTGAAATAAGGTTCTCCTTTGCAAAACACAGGGGCACACAGATGCTGCGGTCAGATTTAATGAGTGGAAAGGTTGGAAACCATCCCAGAGGGTTAAAATGATGACAACAAAGATGGAGGTTGACTATGCTGTTATGATGAGTTTGATAATAAAGATTCAGAACTAGGGTTTCAGCAAAGAACCTGAGATAATGATGAGAATTATGATGATGATGAGGATGATGATGAGAATTATGATGAGGAGGATGATGATGATGAGGAGGATGATTATGGTGATGATGAGGAGGAGGAGGATTATGGTGATGATGATGATGATGAAGATGATGATAATATTGGTGTTAATGACAACGATGAATATGCAGTCCAAAAGCTTTAGCAAAAAAAATAAGATGAGTGCAACTAGAATGATGAAGAGTCTAACGAAGAGTCTGATGAAGACTGAGTCCTATTATACACTCAAGACCTCAATTTGGTCACATTTTCTACCCCCAAAAAATTCTCACAAGAACCTTTACAGAAGCAGACATCTGATAAATCAGATACAATTACACTGCACAATGTGATAAAAGGATATCAATTATCTACTTATGTCACAGAAAAAGAGAGCTGCTTAAAACATGAAACCTAAAGAAGCCTAGGGGAATTTCAAGGCAACCATTATCAAAAAATGAAAGCTTATCAACTGTTCTTTAACTCTGATAATGAGTCACATTTGGTTAAAAATGTTGCCAGAGTAGCAGGTTTTTGCCCAGGAACAGAATGGCTATTGTGTTTCAGAAAATATAGTCTTTCTACAGACTTGAAGCAGCAAAATGCAGAAGTAGAGAGAGGGCATGGGCTCTTATCCTCATGAAAGGCTAAAGGATGAGACTGAACTTTCTGGCATCAGCTGGGCTTTGGGAACAGAACACACAAGGGCAACTCTTTCTGGCCTTTTCCCTTCCGCTCTGGGGTATGTTTTACAAGCCAAAGCACTATTACTTTTCACATAGACTCAGACACAACTATGCCCTCCCTTTGACACACACACACACACACACACACACACACACACACACACACACACACACACACACACACACACACACACACACACACACACACACACACACACACACACACACACACACACACACACACACACACACACACACAGTTGTCTGTACATGACATCAGAGTAGGTCTGCAGGCTATGGAAGCAAGAAGAGACCAGATCACTCTAGATTACATCAACACAAGGGCTTGATTCAATCAATAACATCAGAATCACTTACACACACACACACAGGTCTACGAACGGAACACAACCACGATTCTGTGACCTGAGATCAGAGAGAGGGAAAATATGAACCCACACTGAAATAAACTATGATAATCCGTTTAACATTTTCATAACTTTTTCATATCAACGTTCAATCATTTTCTTTCACATCAACCCCAAGTATTTGTAGAATATATGGCTTTGTTTCGTTTACTAGAGAGTGCACAAACAGTCTAACCTCCTGCAAACGTAAAAAGCTTGGTTGTTCACACTACATACAGTACCTAAAGGCCTTTTGTGTGATGTTTCAATGGGCGCATCACCGTGTCATGGCTGAACAAGGGTCGGTGTAAAGAAAACAGAACGAGGTAGGCATATCGGGTGGAGGGGGAGGTTTTGTATTTGTATAGGTAAACTCCAGCACTTGCGCGTAAAGAGTAGCCTATGGTTTAAGAGACAATTGGAATGGTCACTGATGTCTGAAAAGGTAACTTCTAGTCACTACAATGTAGACACAGGTCTATTTTACTGTCAGTAGAAGAGTATAAAAAAGGGCCTGAGAGTCTGCTGAGGGCTACGGTGCAGACATCAAGCCCTCCAACCATGGGAAAGGTATGAGCTAACAGGTTTAGCTTACTTGTTCGACGATTGCTGATGTAATTAGGGAGATCACCAAATGCTGTTAGGCTTAAGGTATAGGGAAGGTATTTGGCAAAGTAAGCTAGGCATACAATTTATGAAGCTATGTCAAAGACTTAAGTTGTAAATCTACACTGAGCAAAAATATGAACGCAACATGCAACAATTTCTAAAATTGTAATGAGTTACAGCTCATATAAGGAAAATCTGTCAATTGAAATAAATAAATTAGGCCCTAATCTATGGATTTCACATGACTGGGAATACAGATATGCATCTGTGTTGGTCACAGATACCAAAAAAATAAAAAGTAGGGGCGTGGATCAGAAAATCAGTCAGTATCTGGGGTGACCACCATTTGTCCCATGCAGCGTTACACATCTCATTAGAGTTGATCAGGCTGTTGATTGTGGGAGATATCTGTGGTGTGCAACGACCCTTTACAGACCAAATCAAGCATACATAGGCTTAGGCACAATGCTTCTTAAGCTTGCCATAGTTTCAAATCAAATAGCATTTGTCGAGGGAGCTAGCTTGTCGAGGGACCTAGCTTGAGGGAGCTAGCTTGTCGAGGGAGCTAGCTTGTCGAGGGAACTAGCTTGCTGAGGGAGCTAGCTTGTCGAGGGACCTAGCTTGAGGGAGCTAGCTTGTCGAGGGAGCTAGCTTGCTGAGGGAGCTAGCTTCGCAAGGGAGCTAGCTTGTTGAGGATCAACACTACGTCCATGAGTACGGCTTTCAGTCAAAAGTCATTTTACTATCATCATCGCCGACTCAGTATAAATAACTTTCCACATAACCTATTTTATACATTTCTGTTCTTTGTAGATAATCTTTTACGAAGGCCACAACTTCCAGGGTCGACACTATGAGTGCAACAGTGACTGTGCTGACACGTTCAGACACTTTAACTGCTGTAACTCTATCAGGGTGACCGGCGGTCACTGGGTGGCCTACGAGAAGTCCAACTTCAACGGCTACCAGTACATCCTGAACAAGGGAGAGTACCCTGACTGCCACCACTGGATGGGCTTCAACAACTGCATCCGTTCCTGCCAGATGTTTCCACCCGTAAGTCAGTCAAACTGATGGATAGGGTTACTCCTGCCACACATCAAACGGCACTTTAGAAATCAGCGTCAATCACCAGCCTTTTGATGTCATTTATAGATACAGAGAGGAGTCAAAGCATCAAAGTCCACAAGGAGATCCAGTCATTTTTTAAAGGAATAGGAACGCACCCCAAAGACTTACCTTCTTCATTTTCATTCTATTCATCATCACTCAGTGTTTTTGGCAGTATTATACTTCTGCTTTGAGAGGTTTCTCCTCATTTGACTGAATATCTATTTCTAAAGGAAGCAAGTCTCTGGTATTAATCGACGTGTAGAAATTCTTAGATCGCCCAGTGTATAAAACTCTACTGTGACCTCTGTGATCATTTCGCCCCTAATCACTTCTTGTCCTCCCTATTCCCTCCTTTCTGTCTCTTCTACCAACAGTACAGAGGAGCCTACAGAATGAGAATCTACAACAGGCCTGAGATGTCTGGTCACATGATGGAGTTCATGGACGACTGCCCCAACGTGTATGAGCGTTTCCGCCACCGTGACATCTTTTCCTCCAACGTCATGGAAGGCTACTGGGTGTTCTACGAGCACCCCAACTACAGGGGTCGTCAGTACTTCCTCCGCCCCGGGGAGTACAGGGCCTGCAGCGACTGGGCCTGCAACAACCCCATGGTAGGCTCCTTCAGGAGAATGAGGAGTGGCCTGTAAGCTTCTCACATCTGGACTGTAACAAAGTGATTAAATGTGCTGGTTTTTAAATGTGGCTTCTCTGTGTGATTTTCTTTCCATCTGAAATCAATGGCAAAACAATAGTAAAGCTTTTGTGTAAATAATTAAGTTCCAGCAATTAAGGGAAAGGGAAAGGGGGATACCTAGTCAGTCGTACAACTGAATGCCTTCAACTGAAATGTGTCTTCCGCATTTAAGCCAACCCCTCTGAATTAGAGAGGTGCGGGGGGCTGTCTTAATCGACATCCATGTCTTCGGAGCCCGGGGGCATTAGTGTATGGTTGTTAGACAGGAGAATTGCTGTGTACAGTATGTATACTATACCATAATCAACCCTAAAAGTTGTCTGCACCCTCATTAACGATTTATCCAGCTGTATTTCTGTATTTTGAAAGTTATATATCTTGAAAACTTAATTGCTGACATGCACATTTTTTGGGAGTATATCAACAATGGACTAATGAAAAAATGCAAAAAGATAGTTTTTGGGTGGAGTTTTCCTTTAAGTTGGGCAGGGATGATACCAGTATCGCCATACTCGTTAGTTTCGTGGCAAGGAAAACAGTAAAACAGCCCTAATGTTGGAAACACAAACACACATTTATCTATTTTCCAAGCTATAGCACACAATATTTTACATACAGCAGGTTTTTAAAGGACCAAAGAGTTTGGTCTGCTTCCTGTTTTCATTTTTGCCAAGGAAAAAATATTGCTATACTGGTATGTCACAGCCTTAACATTAAGTATATTATTGATTAACTAACTGATTGAATGAATGAACTGCAAATCAGAAACTCATTGCAACAAGTTCAATTCATTATAAAGCTGTTAAGGATGGCTTAGTATTTTTCTCTCTCTCTGGCAGTCTGTCTATACATTGTTAGCCTCAATGCCAATAAAGGCAGAGGTTGCAACTCTTATTGTGTGACTTTGGAAAGTGCCGTTGTACAGTATTTTCCATAGAGATAGAGAGCTTTTGACAGAGACAAAGAGCTGCTGCTGTGGGCCAGCCCTATAGTTTTCTGTAGCCTGTAGAGCACATTGTGCTGACACGACAAAGCTTTGTGTCACATTTACAAAGGCCTGATCCCTGCAGGGTCTATAAAGAGGTCCAGTACCGCTCACTACCCGGTCCGGTCCGAACTAAACACAGTCACAATGAGCAAGGTAAGCATGAACACACTATGCGTTTCATGGGGAAATACAGGAAAGAGGCTCATTTAACAATTGTCTATGATAAACCGTGATACATCTTTCATATTTGGATTCACTGGATAGTATTATAAATAACTAAATAGCTTGCAATTTACCTAGACATGATTGGCCATTAATGATATTGGAGGGGGATTTTAGGAGATGGTGAATAGAATGTGTTAAAGGCTCAAAGCTAATGTGCAAGTATGAATGGACTGGACGGAGAGGAGGGCAGCACAAATGCATCGTCTCAAAGGTAGGTTCTTTTAGCAACACGGGTGTATTTGTTATCTAAAGCAGGGGCATTGGAGCCTGCTGTTTTTCTATTCTGCCTGATAATTAATTGGACACACCTGGTGTCCCAGGTCTAAATCAGTCCCTGATTAGAGGAGAACAATTACAAAATGCAGTGGAACTGGCTTCGAGCTCGAGTTGAGTTTGAGGGATCTAAAGGATTGTATTATTAAACAGACTAAATAAAAGTCCCCCACAAGTTTTTCCTTTTTTGTCCACATATGGCGCATGTGCAGGACTTTTATTTTAACATGAGGTAAGCAGAGAGGAAGTAGGTCTACAACAGACTCATGTTTGAAAAGTCTGTTTAATAATACGATCCTTTAGATATTTTGTCTCAAATTCACTCTGTATTGGCCTAGGCCTACTACTCATCCATGACCCATCATCCTCTTCACTGCCTCAGCATACGACACCTTCTGTTCTACTCTCACCCTGGCAACCTCAACCTGTCTCTCTCGTACCGGGCACTTCTGATCCCCAGCAACATGGGCACACTCACAATTGACACAACACAGTTTTTCCCAACGATACAACACATTCCTTTGTCCCATGCCCTAAAGCAGGTATTCCCAAACTGGGGTATGCGCAATGCCGTCGGGGGTACGCCAAATATAAATGTGATTCACATTCTTCACATTTTCAAACAGTACGTTTATATTTTCCAACGGGGCTATACTTTGGGTGAGTTTTTTTTCTCGCCTGAGTATCCTCGTTTCACTGCCAAAAATAAAATTAAACCATCTAGTGTTCAGCAAAATAACAACACAATGTCAAATACAGGTAGCCTAGTCAAATAATTAACATCCAATCACATTAACCGTTACTCTCTCACGGGAATTCCATTAACGGTTCTGTATGTAGCCAAATGTAGCTGCTGCTCATTCCGTTTGCTCGAAAATTGATAAATGGTTTTAAAATGTAAGGCCCGTGTCCATGGAGACAATACTACCAGCAGTACTACACTTGCACCTGTCGACGACACAAGTTGTTCTGCTTCCACGAGTACATCCAATGTTAGCATCAGTAATTCTACATTTGTTTTTAGCCCAGCTAGCATGGACACTGACAGATGTGAATCTGATGCATCCAAAGAGCTACTGCCCCGTTACCCGGGAAAGCACCGAACAACAGACAGGGACGTTGGACCATCGAAGAGGCGCAAATATGATGAGAACTACATTGATTTGGGGTTCACTTATATTGGGAGCAGTGCCTTTCCTCAGCCACAGTGTGTTATATGTGCAAAAGTACTATCTCACAACTCGATGAAACCTTTACTCTTGCGCAGACATTTAGAAACAAAACATGCCAATTTGAAAAATAAGCCACAGGAGTTTTTTGAGCGAGAATTAAGACGACTTTCGAGTAGTGAGCAACAGATACCATTAATAAGAAGGGGCTAGATCGTCTTATATGGTGAGCTACCGAGTGGCTAGGACAGACAAGCCCCATACTATTGTGGAGGACTTAATTCTTCCTGTTGCCGCGGATATGGCTGGGACAATGCTGGGGGAAAAGGCCCAAAAAACTTTACAGAAAATGCCTTCATCAAACAACACTTGACGCATCAGTGACATGGCAGGAGATGTTTTGAAACAATTACTGATTCGCATGCAAGCCAGTGAATTATATGCGTTACAGCTGGATGAGTCAACAGACGTGGCGGGCCTGGCACAGCTACTGGTATATGTCCATTACGTTTGTGGGGGGTCTGTGAAGGAAGACATCCTCTTCTGCAAACCACTGGAAACCAGGACAGCAGGAGAGGATATTTTTAAAGTACTGGACAATTTTTGTGACATCAAATGGACTTTGGTGGTCAAGATGTGTTGGTATCTGTACTGATGGCGCAAAAGCCATGACAGGGAGACATAGTGGAGTGGTAACACGCGTGCAAGCAGTTGCTCCAGACGCCACTTGGGTACACTGCAGCATCCACTGAGAGGCTCTTGCTGCCAAGGGAATGCCTGACAGCTAGAAAGACGTTTTGGACACTACAGTCAAAATGGTTAACTTTGTTAAAGCAAGGCCCCTGAACTCTCGTGTATTTTCTGCACTATGCAATGATATGGGCAGCGACCATGTAACTCTTTTACAACGTACAGAAGTGTGCTGGTTATCATGGGGCAAAGTATTGACACATTTTTTTAAATTGAGAGACAAGCTTAAAGTTTTCTTTACTGACCATCATTTTCACTTGTCTGACCTCTTGCACGATGATGAGTTTCTCACACGACTGGCCTATCTGGGTGATGTTTTTTCTCGCCTGAGTGATCTGAATCTAGGATTACAGGGACTCTCTGCAACTATATTCAATGTGCGGGACACAATTGAGGCTATGATTAAGAAGTTGGAGCTCTTCTCTGTATGCATTAACAAGGACAACACACAGGTCTTTCCATTATTGTATGATTTTTTGTGTGCAAATGAACTCAAGCTTACGGACAATGTAAAATGTGATATAGCGAAGCACTTGAGTGAGTTGGGTGCGCAATTATGCAGGTACTTTCCCGAATCAGATGACACAAATAACTGGATTCGTTATTCCTTTCATGCCCTGCCTCCAGTCCACTTACCGATATCTGAACAAGAGAGCCTCATCAAAATTGCAACAAGCGGTTATGTGAAAATGTAATTTAATCAGAAGCCACTGCCAGGTTTCTGGATTAGGCTGCGCTCAGAGTATCCTGCCTTGGCAAATCGCGTTGTTAAGACACTGATGCCCTTTGCAACCACGTACCTATGTGAGAGTGGATTCTCGGCCCTCACTAGCATGAAAACTAAATACAGGCACACACTGTGTGTGGGAAATGATTTAAGACTGAGACTCTCTCCAATACAACCCAACATTGCAGAGTTATGTGCATCCTTTCAAGCACACCCTTCTCATTAACCTGTGGTGAGTTATTCACAATTTTCCATCAACAAATAAAGTGTTATATGTAAGATGGCTAAATAAAGAGCAAAAGGATTGATTATTATTAATATTTGTGCCCTGGTCCTACAAGAGCTCTTTGTCACTTCCCATGAGCTGGGTTGTGACAAAAACTCACACTCATTCTTATGTTTAATAATTGTATCGTATAGTGTGTGTGTGGCCGGCTTACAATGATGGCAAAAAACAACATTTGAGAGTGCGCTGACCCTGGTGCTAGAAGGGGTATGCAGCTGGAGGTTGAATATTTGAAGGGGTACGGAACTATAAAAGGTTTAAGAACCACTGCCCTAACGGATGTGCATGTACCTCAGTGTGGTTTTTGGGATGTGAAAATGAGCAGTGGATCATTTCTTATTGGTCTGATAACACTCTCTTCTTCGACACATGTACTAAAAGTATATACTATAGGTAGGCTTGGCCTATTTCAATTCCACATCATACATGGTGTACGTTGGATTGCAGTTCCTGATAATGAAAATGTAATTCTGTTTTTTCTGGTTATTTACATTTTTCAGAAGACAGCCAAAACATTTCCCCAATATCTGTGTTATCATGTGTGCACCCACCCTTAGCGGTGTTGCCAACAACAGGATGCATCTGGCTTTCAGGGATACAGTTAATTCAACCTAGCTTCCTTTTCCGCTGGAAACCGGGTGTGGAAACTCTGCTCGGGTGTTTCTTTTACGTCTGCTACGTTAGCTTATCGTGTGTATCATTTTGATTGGAACTTTCCATCTCTCTTTTCTAGATTATATTCTACGAGGACAAGAACTTCCAGGGCCGCCACTATGAGTGCAGCAGCGACTGTGCTGAGATGCACAACCACTTCAGCCGCTGTAACTCCATAAAGGTGGACAGTGGCTGTTGGGTGGCCTATGAGAAACCCAACTACACTGGCTACCAGTACATGCTGAACAAGGGCGAGTACCCCGACTACCAGCGCTGGGCTGGCTTCAACGACTGCATCCGCTCCTGCCGTATGGTGCCCCCTGTGAGTGTACCACATCGTGTGCCCTCAGTCCCACATTGTTTTCAGTCCCTTGAGCTGAGGGCCTCAGTGTCTACTGTTTTTTTCTTTCTTGGCATTTATTGTAATTACTTGGCTAGACTCTTACTGACATTTGGCTGAGGCTATAACAAATAGATTCACAAATGCCACCCAACACCTTTTTTTTAACACTGCCAATTTCTTCTTCACAAATGTCATGGTTCAAGTTATATTTCATTCTCATTATAGTACACTTACATTAACGTCTATATACTGTCTGTGTATCATTTAATATATCCATTGTCCATTTTGTCTGTCTTCTTCTTTCCCAGTATCGAGGAAACTACAGGATGAAGATCTACGAGCGCTCTGACTTCAGGGGTCAGAACATGGAGATGATGGAGGACTGCCCCGACCTGCACGAGAGCTTCCACAGCCGCGACATCTCCTCCGCCAACGTCATGGAGGGTTACTGGATTCTCCACGAGCACCCCCACTACAGGGGTCGTCAGTACTTCCTTCGCCCCGGCGAGTACAGGAGGCACAGCGAGTGGGGAAGCTCCAGCCCCACCATCGGCTCCCTGAGACGTGTCACCGAGACCCCCTGAAGGTCAACCGAGACCCCCCCCTTCCTCCCCTAATGCAGCCCAATTCTAAATTCTGTATTGAAGCCCTACCCTCTATTGCTAGCACTGTTTGACTGTTGTGTATCTACTGTGGTCATCTGACCCTGAAATCACATGAATGTGATTGGGGGTTTTGTTCCATTTGGTGTTGGGTCTTCGCTGCTTTGCTTAGACTGGGAAAGTAGACCTCGGTGCTCAGGCGATGCTCGTATGGTAACGGTGATGGTCTCTCTAGCTTTGGTTGTTACAGAGCAAAATGATGTGCTTTGCCAGTCCCCAACCCCCTGTCCTATAGGAACCAAAATAAATAAAAAGTTGATAAAAGTCAACCAAGGAGCCTTTTGTTTTTATTAACTACTGTCATTATCAAAATAGGTTACATAGTCTTGTTTTGCCTACTTTTATTAAAGTTCATTATTTGGCATTTTAAACATAAGCCATGGAGTTGGATAGCCATAGAGGCATACACATCAAGGTCCAACTCTGCAGACTGTTGTGACATCATCATCATCATCCCCCGATACACAAAGCAAAATGAACACGGAAACATTATTATTTGAAGCCGGTAATTAAAGAACAAAAAAAGGGTATCTGAGGATGGGCATGTAGGAGTCTTTATGAGATCACATGGTGCAGAGCAGGGGCTTTGGGTCCATGAAAGAAGCCCGTATTAGACCCACATCACAGGGCTAGCGCCAACTCAAAGGGGAAGAGTCAAAGTGTCCTGGTACTAGCCCCGAGCATCAAGCTCTCTCAGAACAAAAAAACTAAACCAAGTCTGCTTCCCTGCTCATGCATTTTTCAGCAGCCAGTGTGATAAGGAACCCTTTCAGAAATAAACATCAATTATTGAAATTGTTAATTAGACGCCCATAATTGGTGAAGATACACATGAATAAATAACTTTGACAATTAATTATTGATAAAAAAAATTGAAGCCCAGCTGGGAACACTTTTGAGTCTCTTTAGATCAAACAAAACAAGAAATATAAGTTTTGGCCTTGAGTAATGTTCAATTAAAGAACTGTCGACTTTGCTGTAAAGGTCCAGTGACATGCCCTGCGTCCTCTGATATATGTGGACTCCAATCCCCACGGTCGTCAGTGCGTCAACAGGGTGAAACATGGGATCTGGCTATGCCTAAACGGGGAAACGTTCGACAAAAGATTCACAGGGTGCTTGGCGTCTGTCGTAAATGGAAGGTAATGCAGGGAGTCCTGACATGATTCAAATCTAGATTCAAATCTAGTATCAACCATGTACGTTATGTTTGTGTGTCTCGGTATGTTTACCTCTACTACTAGGCCGGCCAAAGCTGCATGATCCCTCATCAATAGACTATTCTAGAACTGCAAAATATCCATGTATCAGACTCTCTACCTCTGCAAGTCATTAATACAATACTTTCCATTACAAATATCAAGCTCCTTCCATAGAAGTACCAAAGCAGTGAGATCTGACAAGATCCTGTCTTTTCTTCATTTATTCTTCATCAACGAACCCTTTGGACTTGTGATGGAGGGCTGATTGAAGGGTAAGTAGTGCGTTTTGGACCATGAATTCTTTAGCTGAGAGTAGTAGAACCACAGGAGAGCATACTCTGTGATTCCATTATTAGTCTCAGTTCTCTCCCTCTTTCTTTTCATTTCTGATAGCTGGATAATTAAACCTCTGTAGTATTGTTTTCCATCTTCCATGCCCCACTTACGGAAAAGTCTTATTCCCAGATGAGAACCATTAAAAAGTCCCTTTTTTGACGTCTGTTTTCAGATCAGTATTCCTTCTTTGGTGCTAATTTGTTATTTGTGTTAGTAGAAAGAGTGGTGGTAGGACAGAGACGAACATACATGTAAAGTCATTGGCATTCTTGAGTTATTTATCTCCTAATCAAAAGGACCAAAGAAAATGAAAATCCCATTGTTATTCAACAAAAACTTTTATTCTACAATATGGTCTAAAAATTACCAAAAAAAACAGAACTGATCTGTAGTGTTGACATCAGATATAAAGCTCATAAGCTGGAATGTAACAGCAGCACTGTATCTTAAGGCAGTAGTCCCCTGAAGGAGACGGAAAGCAGCTCTTGTATCTGACAGAGGCTCTGGGCACTGTAAAGTCGACATAAATAGACAGTGTAAAAAAAAGCAAAAGCAGGAGAATAAAGCATTTGCATTCAAAAGGACATAAAAAGTTGAGGAAAAGAGGGAAATACAAAAAAATGATGTGCTTTCTTATATAATCAAATCTAACTTGAATGCTTATGAATAAGATTGGGTCAATAAATGTTTTATTCATCCATATCTATGATAAAACACATTTAAGGTTATTAAATATTGTTTATCCAATGGTTCATCACTGCTCATTTAACTGCATATAAATAAGGATTGTGTTGGTAGAACTGCAAACGATGCAGTATAAATGTTAATAGCAATTCATACAATTTGTGGCCTTGAGGCCCTACAATTCAAGCCCAATTTAAATGACACATCAGTAACTTTCCTAACTTAGGTTGAGCTTTAAACCTAGCATCAACACTGTTTGGTTGTGCATTCATATCACTTCTGATATCCCTAAATGTAACGTGAGTATCCTGTACAAGACCAAACCAATACTTTGAAGGTAAGAGTCTCATCTGATAGAGCACAGCACAACAGACCAATCAACAGGAACTAAAACCAAGAGGGGAGCCTCTTGATAGAGATAATAACACGGATGTAAACTAGCTTAAGCAAAAATTCCCTTTAAGTGTGGGTCCTGGAGAGCATATTTACCAAACTCATCACTACTGCGCATAAGATCTAGACCAATTAATGTCTAAACCAATGGTGTGAGACCTTCTACAGTCTAACAGGGTCAATGTAACCAATCATGAGTTGATTCACTGAATACTGAGTGAGGTAATCACTGCAATAAAACTTTTGAGAGCTGATGTAGAATTAATGTAAACTCTGATCCAATGAACGTAAACTCTGATCCAGACCGAATGAATAAGACAATGGGATTGTTTCTTTGGTACCAGGGGAAATCTTTTCTCTCGTGAAGTGGTTAAGTGTGTTTAGGTGTGTCTCTAGTTGGAGGTCCTCTGTCATTCCTCACTCTGGGCAGCTATCTGTCTGGGCTGTGGCTGTGTGACTGGCATATTCTCGTGGAGGTACTTCATGGTGCCCTGTTCAGAGAAGTCTGCAGCCGTGTGGCCGTCTCCTCTCAGGACCCACTTAGTGGTGAGGAGACCCTCCAGGCCCACGGGGCCCCGGGCATGGATACGAGCTGTACTGATGCCCACCTCAGCACCTAGAGGAAGGAGGGAGACAGAATAAGTGAGTGAGTAGGGTAGTTGAACAGTAAGTGAGGTGATAAAGTAAATAATGAATGCATACCCAGTCCGAAGCGGTATCCATCTGCGAATCGCGAACTGGCGTTCCAGAACACACAAGCACTGTCCAGCTGCTGCAGGAACCGCTCCGCTGTGTCCTCTGTAAGAATCATCATCATCATCACAACAACTACCATCATTGTCACCATCATTAAACATCAACATCTCTCTTCAGCTATATACAGTATATTTCTTCTATTACACAAAAAGGATAATTCAATGTAGTTCTACGTGTTGTACAATCTGTGGCCACTAGATGGTAGAACTGAGGCAGAAATGCTCTGTCTGCAGGGAACCTACTAAAAAAAAAACATCTATAACCCAACCTTTATTGGATATTGTCAGTAAAGTACTCAATCAAAATGAATTATCAAACTTGAGGGGACATTAACATTTAAGATGACGATAAATCATATCACTAAAAATAAATTAATAACACTCTTCCCTTAGCAAAACCTGTTCTACATTCAAATCAGTTCTGTCCCCTTCAAAGTAGTCTCATAGGGAGGTTGTACACTGAGCCAAAAAGTGCTGTCATCACTTTGAGAAAGAAGTGGCAGGGAGATTGAAGGACAGGTCTCTCTTGAAAGAGAGATTTGGTCTCTCTCACCCAGACTAATCTGGGTGAATCAACGGGATAAAACATTTTTAAAAAGAAGAGGAAAAACAGAAACTTCTCACAACAATTACATAGACAGACAGCCCTACCGTTTTCAGTAACAATGACGTCGGTGTGTGAGCTGCCATATCTGTGGATATGGTGTATAGCTTCCTGCATACTGTCCACCACCTCGATGCAGCACTCCAGATCCCCGTACTCTGTTCTCAGAGACTTGACCTCTGATGGGCTGAAGGTCAGGTAGGAGGCAAACCTGGGGCCAGCGTGAATCTTCACCTAGAGGGGTCACACATGGGAGGGGGGTCATCATTACATAAAACGAACGGTCAATTAATCAATCAAATCGGGGAGTTAAGATTGACTGAATGCTAAACTGGCTGAGTCAGACAACTTGCTTGGATCTAGGGTTACAAAGGGAGGGTATATTACCGGTAACTTTCAAAGTTTACCAGTAAACTACTGGAATTTTTGAAACATTAAAGGATTTGATGGAATTTTCCTAACATGTAAAATATATCAACTAATAAAATAAGATGATTAAATTTTTTTTTATTTTTTAAATAGAATAACATAGCTGTTAAACATTATCCTAAATATAACCCATCAACTTAGTGAATACCGTTTGTGTTTAATATGAGGGTTTCAGCATGGAAAGTTCTTTATATTTTAACACACATGTATTTATTTTACTATGTCAATATGTCTTTGTTGGTAATGTTTTTACGCCAAACTGGTGGCAGTTGTGAAAAAAAGACAGTAGTTGGAAGAGTTGCAGAAATAATTCCAAATGATGTCATTGTTGATTAGATATACATTTTTTTACAGGAACATTTTTTTTATTTGAAAGTTGAAGTATAAATGACCAAAGTTTCCATAGAGTGCCATAGATTGATCTGCTATTGTGAAACACAACCTAACTTTTAGTGATACTTGGTAGTCTGTCTTCTTATTATGATTATCATCAACTGCATAGTAAGCTGTTAATGTTCATTTTTGTGAATTTGGTTTTAGGAGCATAAATCAACAATAATGAGACATGATTCATGTGGTTAATCAACACGTGTAAACCCATCCACCCCAACCCCAGGGAAAGAAAAGGAATATTTGATAATAAGTTGTAGTAAAATGTAACAAACCAAACAACCAGTCAGTTAGTCATTATCTTATTTAACCAAGCCTTTGAGTGTTTTCAACCTGTATTTTAGTTGTAGAAAAGGAGGATAATATCACTTTATGTCAGTGTGTCTATACCTGTGTATTTGTTTGTGTGTGTGTGGTCTTACCTGTTCGGTGCGGAGCATGTCTATGATCTGGTCAAACAGAGGAGTCCTGAGTATGTCCCTGTGAACCAACAGTGTTTCCATAGCATTGCAGGCCGCAGGATAGTCACATTTAGAGTCTCTGACTGGAGAGAGAAAATGTCAATCAATCACTTCCTTCTCCTTCATTGGTAGTAAACCAACCATTCAATTATGTGGGCGTGTCTGTGTCAGACCTGGATTCAAATACCAGTTAAAAGGTATTTCAATTACATTACATTAAGTATTTAGATATTTTTTCTTAGAAAATACATCAGGTAGTTGAATATTTGGAAAAGTATTGGCATTTATTTGAAAATACAGACAAGTATATTTTCAAATACAAATATTTAAATACTCCCATACATTTGAACCAGGTCTGTTTAGTCATAGGGATATTTGAAATACTTCAAAGAGGTAGCTGATTTGGCTACTTTATTTGAAAATACTGAAATACACAGAAAATACGTTTTTAAAATACAAATAATTAAATAAGCACTTATTCGAACCCAGGTCTGGCCTATGTGCGCCGGTGTGTGTTGTCCAACTGACCGATCTTGATGACCTTGTCGATGGCGGCCTCCGAGTCGATGTAGACGTGGCAGATGCCTTCACTGTGGCCCAGAACTGGGATGCCCTTGGCTGCGTTCTGAATGTTCCTGACCAGCTGGGATGAGCCTCGCGGGATGATCAGGTCTATCATCTCATCTAGTCTACACAGGTCCTCCACCTCCTCACGGGTACTCACCTGGAACACACATAGAATATGTACACACAGTTACACACACAAAATGTGTATACATTCCAATTACTATCAACAGATTGTCATATCCGGACTCAAAATAAACCCCTACAGTATTCTAGGATTTATTTTGTATTTTTCTATGAGGGAAATTCCCTGTGCTACATTGTAATCACTCACCTTAGTAAATGAGGAATGAAAGGATGCTTTTGCATGGTGTCTGACTGCATTTACTACCGGCAGAGTAACACAGAATTACTCCGATTTCAGCATTAAAATTATGTTATTTAAATAACTTCCATGCTGTTTTTCTTAAATGGGATGTTTTTCCAGCTGAGACTTACCAGCTGTACAGCCTCTCTGACCCAGTGGATATCCAGTGCTTCCTGGGTCAACTCATGTAAGATGCGGTTGGTGTTGGCTGCTTCCTTGCCCCCCTTCGCCAGCAGAGCATTGCCGCTGGCTATGGCTAGAGCTGATACCTACACGCAAATGAGAGCAATAGCCTTTTAGCCACAGAATTACAGTCACAGTCAAAAGTTTGGACATACCTACTCATTCAAGGGTTTTTCTTTATTTGTACTATTTTCTACATTGTAGAATAACAGCGAAGACATCAAAACTATGAAATAACACATATGGAATCATGTAGTAACCCAAAAAGTGTTAAATATATCAAAATGTATTTTATATTTGAGATTCTTCAAAGTAGCCACCCGTTGCCTTGTTGACAGCTTTGCACACACTTGGCATTCTCTCAACCAGCTTCATGAGGTAGTCACCTGGAATACAATTCAATTATCAGGTGTGCATTGTTAAAAGTTCATTTGTGGAATTTCTTTCCTTCTTAATGCGTTTGAGCCAATCAGTTGTTTTGTGACAAGGTAGGGGTGGTATACAGAAGATAGCCCTATTTGGTAAAAGACCAAGTCCATATTATGGCAAGAACAGCTCAAATAAGCAAAGTGAAACAACAGTCCAACATTACTTTAAGACATGAAGGTCAGTCAATCTGAAAAATGTAAAGAACTATAAACGTTTCTTCAAGTGCAGTCGCAAAAACCATCAAGCGCTATGATGAAACTGTCTCTCATGAGGACCGCCACAGGACAGGAAGACTCAGAGTTACCTCTGCTGCAGACGATAAATTCATTAGAGTTACCAGCCTCATACCTTGCAGGCCAAATAAATGCTTCAAGGAGTTCAAGTAACAGACATCTCAACATCAACTGTTCAGAGGAGACTGTGTGAATCAGGCCTTCGTGGTCAAATTGCTGCAAAGAAACCATTACTAAAGGACACCATTAAGAAGAAGAGACTTACTTGGGCCAAGAAACACAAGCAATGGACATTAGACCGGTGGAAATCTGTCCTTTGGTCTGATGAGTCCAAATTTGAGATTTTTGGATCCAACCGCCATGTCTTTATGAGACGCAGAGTAGGTGAACGGATGATCTCTGCATGTGTGGTTCCCACCGTGAAACATGGAGAAGGTGTGATGGTGACCAGCATGACTACCACAGCATTCTGCAGCGATATGCCACCCCATCTGGTTTGCGCTTAATGGGACTATCATTTGTTTTTCAACAGGACAATGACCCAACACACCTCCAGGCTGTGTAAGAACTATTTGACCAAAAAGGAGAGTGATGGAGTGGTGCATCAGATGACCTGGCCTCCACAATCACATGACCTCAACCCAATTGAGATGGTTTGGGATGAGTTGGACCGCAGAGTGAAGAAAAAGCAGCCAACACGTGCTCAGCATATTTAGGAACTCCTTCAAGACTGTTGGAAAAGCATTTCAGGTGAACCTGGTTGAGAGAATGCCAAGAGTGTGCAAAGCTGTCAATAAGGCAAAGGGTGGCTACTTTGAAGAATTTAAAATCTATTTTGATTTGTTTAACACTTTTTTTGCTCACTACATGATTCCATGTGTTATTTCATAGTTTTGATATCTTCACTATTATTCTACAATGTAGAAAATAGCAAAAATAAAGAAAAACCCTTGAATGAGTAGGTGTGTCCAAACTTTGACTGGTACTGTACATATAGCATGACCCCCAGGACAAACACCCATCTTACCAAAAAAATATCAGCAGTGCACAAATAGAACCCCAAACTCTCACACACACAGACGAGCCCAAACACACAGAAACACACACAAATTACCTGTGGCAAGCAGTCGGGGCGGGCCTCGAAGATGACTAGCAGTACTCCTATGGGCACAGTGATCTGCTCCAGCTCTAAGTTGTGAGCTACTCTGGTCCTACGCAGCACTCTGCCCACGCTGTCCTGAGAGGCCAGGGCTATCTGTCTCAGGCCTATAGCTAGGCTATTCAGCTTGGCCGGGGACAGGCTCAGACGGTTCAACAAGGCTGACGACAACTGACCTGATAGGGGACGGAGAACACAAAAGAATCCAATACAGTAGAAAACACCGGACGATCACTTTGACTACTCAGTTAGCGCAGCTCGTATATACAGAACGTTTAAATGCAACCACACCCTCAAATGATCCACATCCTCACATAGTCACACAATGGGATGTTGTTAAGTACATGTCCCTACAAGTATGAGCTGGTTTGACAAATACCATGAACCAATTCAGAGAGATAGACAAGATAGGAATAGTTACCTGCATTGACTGCTAGGTCCATGTCCATCTTGTTAGCAGCAAGGATCTCCTCCTTCTTCTCAACCAGCAGGTCTGCCAGGTGACAGATGATCTCACCTCTCTGGGGTGGAGACAATTCAATAAGATTAAACAAACCGCAGTAAGAATAGTGCTACTGACACGCCTGGGATCAGGTATACTGTATACTGTAGAACTGTGTATGAGGGTCTGACTGTATACTGTAGAACTGTGTATGAGGGTCTGACTGTATACTGTAGAACTGTGTATGAGTGTCTGACTGTATACTGTAGAACTGTGTATGAGGGTCTGACTGTATACTGTAGAACTGTGTATGAGGGTCTGACTGTATACTGTAGAACTGTGTATGAGGGTCTGACTGTATACTGTAGAACTGTGTATGAGGGTCTGACTGTATACTGTAGAACTGTGTATGAGGGTCTGACTGTATACTGTAGAACTGTGTATGAGGGTCTGACCTGGTCTGGGTGAAGGGCTGCCAGGGTCCTGCCAGAGTTCCGGGCCATCTCAGTCTGCTGCTCCACGGTGGGGCCTGGAGATAGACACTACAGTGATGAGCACAGGCAACACAAACCAACAACAAAAGGGACCATCGGACAACATCGGCATGCATCATCGTAACCATAGTCACGTGTAGCCATAGTCTGGATAATGTCGTGCTAGCCGAAACGACTAGAACGGTCGGCTGGATTCCAGAGGAGCGGCTACATTTTGATTGGATGTTACATTTCAAGAACCCTCCCAGCACATGCCCATAGAAGGGCAGCACGTGTGTTATGTTCGTCACTGTTTTCCGAGTCGATGAAGGCAATGCAACTCTTCTGCTTGATCCCTCAACAGACATTACCCCATGTCTACTTACAGGATATGGTAAATGTTTAGAGTATCAAGTGTGGCCGACTGTCTGCCATTTATTGAAATTAAAAGCCGTCACAAACCCGGCATAAATCAACATATTTCGATGGGGTTTTCATCTGCGATTTCCCAGCCATCTTCACACACTTTTGAGCTCCACTCAAGCAAGGAATTTGATTGGTTTGACGTGTTGCGAGGCGTCACTGGTTTCCACCCCTTTGTAGCTACTTTCTGCCATAGACTTCACCAGGCTTTACCGATGACCATAATTATCATCATCATTTAGAATTACAAACGTCTTCTTCATCATAAGAACCACTCATCATATACTCATAAGAAATACTCATCATTGTGATCCCCACCATAATTATCACCATTATCATTATGCTCATTGTTGTCATGGTGATCATCATCAATCTAATAACCTTCATCATCAGCGTCTGTCACACAGAGAAGACCCGGGGTGAACTCACCGGCAGGTTTGACCTCGGAGAAGAAGGTGCCCACTTTCTTGCCCTCCACGATGTCAGTGATGACGTGGCCTGTCACCTTGGGGTGGGTGCCGTTGGCAATGACTACCGACGTGCCCCCCTGTAGGGCCCACAGGGCAGCCTTTACCTGGAGGTAGAGGGGGGGGACACTTAGACAATTTTCTATTCCCCACTTGTTTCTCAAGTAAAGATTTGGCCCCTAATGTAAAGACTTGCTTAACAGTGGGTTGAAGCTAAAGCTCAGTCTGACACACATTGAGTTCAGAAGACTTTCTTAAAACCTTATTACAGACATGTAGACCTAGACACTCTGTAGTCCTCCACTCTTACATGTTTTGATCGACACACTTTCCTATTCTAATCTTCACGTAACTGCAAAATAATGGTAAAACTTTAGTAAATGATGGATACAAAGTATATTGAACAGGTGCTTCCATAAAGGTGTGATTCCTGGGTTAATTAAGCAATTGACATCCCATCATGCTTAGGGTCATGTATTAAAATGCTGGGCAAGCCACTATTTTGGCTACCAGGGCTATGCCCCCATAGGATGACAATGCCCCCATCCACAGGCCATGAGTGGTCACTGAATGGTTGATGAGCATGAAAACGATGTAAACCATACATCATGACCGTCTAAGTCACCAGATCTCAACCCAATTGAACACTTGTGGGAGATTCAGGAGCAGCGCCTGAGGCAGTCATCAACAAAACAGCCATCAACAAAATATAAAATTATGGAATTATGGAATTATTATGGAACTTGTAGAATCTATGCTAAGGTGCTTGAAGCTGTTCTGGCGGCTCGTGGTGGCCCAACGCCCTACTAAGACACTTTATGTTGGTGTTTCCTTTATTTATAAGGCTACGTATGTTTGCGCACATGGAATTCAGTGATTTATGTTTACTATAGGTTAATGAGGCAATACAAATATGATGTGACTAAAATGAAAGGGTATTTAGTTGACTAAAATCGCCCAATATTTTCGTCATTTTGAGAATAACTAGACTAAATCTAAACACTGACATCTGTGTACATACCTTGGCCTCCATGCCTCCTATCCCCACCCTGGATTTTGTGCCGTAGGTGATCGACAGCTGGTCACCAGGGTAGAAGATGTCAATGAGTTTGGCGTCATCCGTTCCAGGAGGGCTGTCGTACAGTCCTACGAGAGATGGGAGGTAACTATGGTTACGTGATTGTTTACTTGCACAAAGATTACCTTCCAGTCCAATCCATCAGTGATATTTCCAAATACAACCAGGGTTGTGTTTAATTAGGGCAAGCAACGGAAAACGTTTTAAAACGTTTTGCAATGGAAAATGTGTGTTTCTTATTGTACAAGTCCAGGTGGTCACTTCCTGTTTCAGTCTGTTTTCTTCCATTTCGGTGTCTGATAAACACAACCCAAAAGACCTGTAGTTCTCCCTCTTACATGAATGCTCCCATATGAGCGTGTGTGGTTTTGACCCAGAGTGCTGGCAGATGGTGTGCTGCCTAACGGCAGGTAGCCTAGTGGTTAGAGCGTTGGGCCTGTAACCAAAAGGTTGCTAGATCGAATCCCCAAACTGATAAGGTAAAAATCTGTTGTTCTGCCTCTGAACACGGCAGTTAACCCACTGTTCCTAGGCCGTCATTGTAAATAAGAATTTGTTCTTAACTGACTTGCCTAGTTAAATAAAATGTTAAAAAAACAAAATATGTGTTGCTGTGTTAGCAGCGTACCTTCTACGTCAGAGAGAGCGATGAGCAGGTCTGCCTTCATCTCCACGGCCAGACGTGCCGCCAGGCTGTCATTGTCCTTTATACTGATGACCTGCAGGGGCGGGAAAAAAGGAGTTAGTCTCACAGCAAGAATTTATTGGGTCAAGGGTCAATGACCAGACTGTTTCTGATGTTTGTTATCAGTTGAAATTGAGGTCAGTGTATAAGAAAATACATAATTGAAATCGAAGCATTTCATGATACGTTATCGTTGATATTAGCTTGTCTACTGTGTGGGTTAGCAAAGCCACTGATACTACAATGTTTAGTCGTTTATTACTATTAGTAGTGCGTTTTCAGCAGCAGAAGAACTTGTTAGTTCCACCTGGGCTTGAGAAAGGAGTATAGAAGCGTGCTTCTACCTCCATTAGTCACCCCCAGACAGCCACACTTCTAGGCCCAGTCCGCCACCAACCAGAAAGGAACTAAAGCAATGCATGCACCCCTCCCATCTCCTCTAGCCTTCCCTGCATGCACATCCTTTGGGGGGAAAGGAGGGGTAGCGGGAAGGTAGAGCGAGGCGAGGTGGTGAAACATAATAGCTGTATGCTAGTATGCTAGCAGCTAACACTACTCTGCTATACACACCTCTCGCCCCTGTCCTTCCCCCTCCAGTCCCCCCTGTGCCCTTTACCCACATTTACCCCCTGGAGGTCGCTGTTGGGCTCGGGCGGGGGCACCACGGCATCGTTGGTGTTGATAATGGGTACGATGTTCATGCGGAGCAGCTCCTGCAGCGTGCTGTTCAGGTTCCGCCGCTTCTGGTCATCATGGAAGTCCAGGTTGGTGACCAGGACCTGGGATTACATCAGAGCAAATCCTGTTTCGATAAAACTTTATTGAGAGGTAATTGTGCTGGGTAACACAGTGTGAATTCAAATACATAGAGATAGCGTAGGTACCTGTGCAGTGCATGTGCTGTACTGGGTGAACATGGCCTCATACAGGGCCATCAGACCACTCTGTCCGGCTGCCGCACAGGCCCGCGCCTCCAGAACTGGCACTGACTGAAACCGACAGAGAAAGATTGAGAGAGGGAGGAATGTTTTGAGTTGATTTTATAATAAGTGATTTCACCATATATTTTTTTGCAGGTTGTATAAGACCTGGACTCATCATGTCTTTGAGCTGGTAAGGTTCTATAAGAACTGGACTGTTGTCTCACCATGTCTTTGATCTGGTTCTGTCCAGAGTGAAGAGCCTGTCTGACACTCTGGGACAGCAGGATCTCATGCCTCAGTCTCTGCTTGCCGAAGGCCACCGCTCCGCTGGTGACGATCATCATCTCTCTCCCCTGGTTCTGTAGCATGGCCACCTGCAACACAACACAAAAAACTTTCTACCTCAGTGAGCCACATCTAAAGCCTTTTAAGTATTCTTGCAACAATGAATAAACTACAATAAGCAGACAGTTGTTAAAACACAAGCTTCAAGACATCTTGTGTGGAGGTCTTGTTATCCCGTCAGCCTTAAGACCTTCCTCACCTGCTCTACTACAGAGGCCAGCCTGCCCAGCGCCAGGCCGCACTCATCCCCCCGGGTGACCACGGCGCTGCCCAGCTTGACCACAATCCTCTTGGCCTTGCGGAGCTCCCCGCGGTGGGCGAAGGAGTTACTGTTGGCACGCGCCAGGGACACTGTGAGAAAGAATACACGGTTTGGTGCTTTATAGTGTCAGTCTGAAGTGGAGCCGGGCGATATGGACAAAAATCTATATTGCGCTAAATTACCTTAATTGATGCGCTAACGATAAATAGAACGATGCATTTATAACATGAATGTGCACCACAGTTGTTTTTCATTATCCTTAAAACCACTACTACTAGTTTGATAGTTAATAATTGATAGCCATCAATTATCCCATCAACAATCACACAGCAAACGTATTACATTTTCAAACTTCACATTTCTCTAGTATAGGCTACTTATCGCAAAGGACGACATCAGCAAAATGCCTACGATAAATGATTGGTATGGTCGTTGTTGATCATTTCTGGTTTATCGTCCAGGCTCTAGTCGGAAGCCCTGTTCAAATGCTTTATACATGTATATTCCTCCCTCCCTTACTTGGATGAAATACGAATTAAAGCAGGGCCTAAATGGAGGAAGGAAGATATAAGATAACAGATCAGCTTTATGAACATTTCACGTATGCATACATTGTGCTGTGCACACACACCATGTTAGCTTGAGACAATGTTCATAAACACTGTGCCTAACCAGCACACAACAGTACATCTCCTACCAGTAAGTGTGTGTGCTGGGTTCTGTTTTGGTCCATCACTGATTATATAAAGTGTTAGGCTAAGAGCAGCCAGGAACCCCCTTCGCCCCCTTCCTAAATTCCCTGGTATCCATGGAGATGGAAAATGACAGGGTGCAAACTGCCACATCAGCATGGCAACCGCCAAAGCCAGCGCTGACTGCACACATCTCTCCACTAAAGAGCAGCCAACCGCGTGAGAGAGATAGGGAGAGAGGGAGATAGAAACAGAGATAGGGAGAGAGGGAAATAGAAACAGAGATGGGGAAAGAAAAAGACTGGGGTGCAGGGGTGAGGGGGTAATAACAGAAGCAGAGAGATAGATTAAAATGGACAGAAAGGGATAGGCCTCCATTATCTTAAAGCTATCAATCCCATGTTAAGAGTGGCCCGGGAGGATAAACAAGTATACACAAGTATGCAAAGTATGCAAGATGATATCATTGAATGATCGGGACTTGATCAATTTAGGGAACTAGGCTATCCTTCTTGCTTGGGGAAATTATCATGTTATTACTAAAAACTCAAGCTACTGAAATCATTGAAATTGTAATCACTGGAACAATAGCCTATTATTTTCAACATTTATCCTACATAGACATCTATACATCTCTTCAATTACTGGCGCACGTAGGCCTATATTATGTGTGCGGGTATGTGAATGTATGCATATGTTTGCCACTCCCACTTGCCTTGTGTCAGTGCTTTGGCTAGACGAGGGAAGATGGTGGTGCGTTGAGTCCTGGGGCTCAGGGGGAGCCCGGCACAAAGAGACAGCCTCTGTAGCAGCATAGTCAACTTTCAGCCGCTACAACAGCTAGAGAGGAGAGAGAGAGATACATTAAATCACTGTCAAATCGTCAATGTTCTATCTCTCTTTTAATTTCTTGAACTTGCAGAATCACAGCTAAACACTTCAAAAAAGTCACAGAAGTTAGTATTCCACGTTTTATTGAATGACATAGTCTTTCTGCATTTGGATAAAGGAAAGAAAAACTCACGGTGATACCTGCTTAGCATCCAAGTCCTGTTTATGTCTGTTATCCAGCCACGTCTATCAAGCCCATCTCCTTTGAAATGAGCTACTGTCCAACCTTTTTATTCAACATTCCAGACAGTATACACAACACCTGCCCTCAACCAATGGCAGAGTCGAAGCCGGCCTAAATCACAGAAACTCCTCCCCCTCATGTGCTTATATGGGGTAGCTGATGAAACTGTCGCTGCTCCTTGCAGGGTCACTTATTACGTGCCCTTTCTTGATTAAAAAAAAAGTTTCTAATGTGATCACACAGGCACAGTTTAACCTCTGAAAGTTTAAGCAGTGAGGGGGTTCTACTACACTCTAAAACGTTAAGGTTCCTGGAGGTATCCTTTAAGGGTTCTTCAAATTGAAACTGTGGGGGAACCCCTAAAAGTTATTAGGAGAACTCTTGAAAAAGGTTATTGAAGAACCTTTTGTGGGAAACCCTATAAGTTCTTTGAAGAACCCCTTACAATGGTTCCTCGAATAACCTTTTGGGGTTCATTTTTTAAAACTCCCTGTCCACCCTCCCTCCATTATGAAAAAATATTGTAATAATAATAACAATATTGACAATATTGATTTAAATAATTCATTGTTTATTTAGTGGCACCACAAATGTGAATTAATATTTACAAAACAAGCAAAACACATTACAAAATTGCAACATTTCTGCAGACATGTCAGACCATAATAAATAATACATTTACTTTGTATAGTGCTTTTCATTACATTTTATTTTCAATAAAGTAATGTACAATAAAAACAACATACATGAAAAATGAATCATAGGTAAACTAACAATATTGTAGACTTGATGCTAAATACAGATTTTTTAGCTTTAATGTGTGTGTCCAACAACCACTTAGTTATGTTAGGAAGTTTGCCATCTTTATGACTGGCCCTGGTAACTTCACCCCAACTTCTCTTATCCCCAGAACACAGTAACTTAAGAACATAAGTATTTTTCTGACATTTTTGGGAAATTTAACGGAAAATAAAAAAATACAGCCATAACAGAGCCCCAAGTCCCATGGGGAGGTCCTCTAGGGCATGGAAGTTCTCCCCAGCAAAGGCCAGCGTGATTTCACTCTCATGGTGAAATGGATTTCCGCCGATGTGCAGTAAGTGGGAGTGGGAAGTGGTGAAATCTGTGTCAACAACAGTAAGAAAAGATGAATACACATACAATCAACAAAGAACATAACAAATGTTCAGCTGTTGTTTTATATAAGCATGAACACCTATTGTTTATGAAGAAACAGTTAATTTGTGCATAAGCATACCTTGTCACAGACAATAAAGGCCACTCGGGTCCTCATTGAAGAGGTAGGGCAAGAGCAGGATTGATGCTGTGGTCCCGAGTCCTAGTAAAGGAAAGCAATGATCTTACTACACTTGCTAATTTTATTACAAAATACATTAGAGAAATGGAAGGAATAAGAGCAAATACCTCTTCTGTATTGTACTTCAGGGACTGTCAAAATAGCAGGATGATGTCCTCACCCATGCCTCGCCTCTCTACCTACGCTAGTCCTTGAATTATCTTTTTGTCTATATCCATTCCATGGACTTGATTCATTTCTGAGAAGATCTGAAAAGATCATTTGCACACATTTGTATGCTAATAGATTTCAGTTTGTATTGACTGCTATGTAGGTTAAATGTACACTTCAAATGCTGCATTTAACCTACCAGAGTGATGGCTTTAACAGTGACCTTTCTATTGAATTTCAAAGATGGTGGTAAAAAACACTGGTTGGTTTCTTCATTGTATTTTCTTCTACCAGATCTTTTGTGTTATATTCTCCTACATTCAATTCACATTTCCACAAACTTCAAAGCGTTTCCTTTCAAATGGTACCAATAATATGCATATTCATGCTTCAGGGCCTGAGCTACAGGCAATTAGATTTGGGTATGTAATTTAGGTGAAAATTTAAAAAAAGGACCTATCCCTAATAAAGAAACATAAACATCTTTTTTAGAAACATTTTGTAATGTTTAAGAAAATAATGATAATATACAAATATTATCACACAATAACAGAAAAACATCACATAAAGTTAAGTTTGTTAACAAACATTAAATAAGAAATACAAATTCAGATCTTTGCATAGTGAGATATACAATTACAATAAATCAAATAAAAAAAGACAATAAATAACATAAACAAATATTGGAAAGCTGCAACAGCTCGACTGAACATTTAGTCCACTTTTTATGGAAAGTTTTCCAGGTGATACCGTCGCCTGGAACTCAAGCCTAACCTAGTCCTGACAGGCCACGCAGATATAATTGTCACGCCCTGAACTGTTTCACCCGTCCCTGTGATTGTCTTAACCCCCTCCAGGTGTCGCTTATTTTCTCCAGCGTATTTATCCCTGTGTTTCCTGTCTCTCTGTGCCAGTTCGTCATGTATGTTTAGTCAAGTCAACCAGCGTGGTTTTCCCCGTACTCCTTTTCTATTCTCTTTTGCTAGTCCTCCCGGTTTTGACCCCTGCCTGACTCTGGACTACTTTTCCGCCTGCCTGATCATCCTGCCTGCCCTGACCTTGATTCTGCCTACCCTTCAGTCCCTATTGGACTCTGAACTGGTTTTGACCTTTTGCCTGTACACGACCATTCTCTTGCCTACCCCTTTGGATTAATAAACATTGTAAGACTTCAACCATCTGCCTCCTGTGTCTGCGTCTCACCTTGTGTCATGATAATAATCCTCTATTGATGGGATGGTTTTCATACAGGACTGGTGGAACCATCATGGGCAGCGGTCACAACCAACCTGAAATGTATGATGAAAATTGTTAATATATTTAAAACATTAAATACATTTTCTTGAATTACAATTATTTCATTATCAGACAGGGCGGATGATACTACCTCTACAAATATTACTGCTTATACAAATTCGTACTCCTAAAAATTCCTTTAGAAGTGAGCAAGCAATTACCCTCATTACTGTCCACCTCCCCACAGAAGTGGCACAGTTGGCTCAGGTCATCCCGCAAAACATAATGTCACGTAGTCTATATCTTTACATATATTTTTCTGAGCAAACAGGGAACAGGGAACCAGGGAATAGTATAGGTTTCTTGTAACATAATTATTTAAATACATGTGTTTTAGTGGCCATCTAGTCAGAAGTTGGATCAAAGATAACCTTGAAAGATCCATATAAATGTTTGTTTTTTTCTACAAATATATTAAATTAGAAGTTGAATATACCAGTGTTTTGGAGGAGAGTGACTGCTATTTCTTCTCTCATGATGTTAACATCTTTGTCCGTATTTGAAAAGACTATCGACGACTCCTTCAGAACACATTCAGCAAACTGGGGAAAAAATTTGATGGGCATTTCAGTTTTCCCCAACAAAATGATGTTACACTTAAGATTCTAATTCGCAGGTATACAACGACACAGCTATAATATAATTTGACAGTTCTGTTTTGCCTTTTAGTCAGTATACTTTCAGTAGGTTAATTGTACATTACTTATACTCTCATACTTTCTTTCAAGGCAAAGACCCCAAAAGAAGTAGCATCTTGTTGGCATGGGTGAGGAAGGGTACCACATGCCCATCTGGAGATATTACACCCCTTCTCTCTCAGGAATGATCTGAACATAAACTAAGGGAAAAAAAGAAACGTCCTCTCACTGTCAACTGCGTTTATTTTCATCAAACTTAACATGTGTAAATATTTGTATGAACACAATATTCAACAATTTGTTGAATGTGACTAACAGAAATTGAATAATGTGTCCCTGAACAAAGGGGGGGAGGGTCAATATCAAAAGTAACAGTCAGTATCTGGTGTGGCCACCAGCTGCATTAAGTACTGCAGTGCATCTCCTCCTCATGGACTGCATCAGATTTGCCAGTTATTGCTGTCAGATGTTAGCCCACTCTTCCACCAAGGCACCTGCAAGTTCCCGGACATTTCTGGGGGAAATGGCCCAAGCCCTCACCCTCCGATCCAACAGGTCCCAGATGTGCTCAATGGAATTGAGATCCGGGCTCTTCACTGTCCATGGCAGAACACTGACATTCCTGCCTTGCAGGAAATTTACGCACCAAACGAGCAGTATGGCTGGTGGCATTGTCATGGTGGAGGGACATGTCAGGATGAGCCTGCAGGAAGGGTACCACATGAGGGAGGAGGATGTCTTCCCTGTAACGCACAGCGTTGAGATTGCCTGCAATGACAACAAGGTCAGTCCGATGAGACACACCGCCCCAGACCATGACGGACCCTCCACCTCCAAATCGATCCCGCTCCAGAGTACAGGCCTCGGTGTAACGCTCATTCCTTCGACAATAAACGCGAATCCGACCATCACCCCTGCTGAGACAAAACTGCGACTCGTCAGTGAAGAGCACTTTTTGCCAGTCCTGTCTGGTCCAGCGACGGTGGGTTTGTGCCCATAGGCGACGTTGTTGCCGGTGATGTCTGGTGAGGACCTGCCTTACAACAGGCCTACAAGCCTCAGTGCAGCCTCTCTCAGCCTATTGCGGACAGTCTAAGCACTGATGGAGGGATTGTGCGTTCCTGGTGTAACTCGGGCAGTTGTTGTTGCCATCCTGTACCTGTTCCGCAGGTGTGATGTTCAGATGTACCGATCCTGTGCAGGTGTTGTTACACATGGTCTGCCACTGTGAGGATGATCAGCTGTCCGTCCTGTCTCCCTGTAGCCCTGTCTTAGGCGTCTCACAGTACAAAAATGGCAATTTATTGCCTTGGCCACATCTGCAGTCCTCAAGCCTCCTTGCAGCATGCCTAAGGCACGTTCACACAGATGAGCAGGGACCCTGGGCATCTTTCTTTTGGTGTTTTTCAGAGTCAGTAGAAAGGCTTCTTTAGTGTCCTAAGTTTTCATAACTGTGACCTTAATTGTCTACCGTCTGTAAGCTGTTAGTGTTTAAACAACCATTCCACAGGTGCATGTTGATTAATTGTTTATGGTTCATTGAACAAGCATGGGAAACCGTGTTTAAACCCTTTACAATGAAGATCTGTGAAGTTATTAGGATTTTAACGAATTATCTTTGAAAGACAGGGTCATGAAAAAGGGGCGTTTCTTTTTTTGCTGAGTTTATATGTTATTAATAAAAGTACCGCATTTTGAAACACTTTATTGATTACAATATAGAGATTAATAACTGAGGGGAATCTGAGAATGCAGGGATTCCAGCAGGGTGTGAGTTGAAGTCAAATCTGGAGCTGACAAGGGCTGGAATGTAAATGACATGTGATCATCTGGGATTATCTAACATCTGAGAATGGGCAGGCATTCCCTCGGATGAAGAGCATCTCCGTGTTGCTGATTATGTGCTGTCATCCAGGTGGAAATGTCACCTGCATATCTGATGTAGGAAAAGAGATAAGAGATAAATTGAGTGTCCTGTGAATATGTTTATGTATGTGTACTGTACATGTGTGTGTATGTGTATGTGTATCTTGGTATATATATATTTTATTTTAATTTCTATTATTATTATCATTATTGTGTTTTGTGGTTGAGGGGTGGGGAGAGGTTGATGGGGATGGTAGTGCTGGGGGTGTCCTATTGAGTGCGAAGGGACCTATTGGGGGAGGGATTCTTCATGGAGGCACATTCAGTCATAGTTTTGTTTGTTATATTATTATGCATTTATAAAAAAAAATCTTATTTGGTTTCTAATATTATAACAGTTTACTGTGATTATGGATATGCACTCATGTTGACTTATATATTTGAACTTTCTTTTTCGCCCAGAGTACACATTTTTGATTTATTACTGTTAATATTATTGTTATTATTACTAATGTACCTACATTCTTAAAAACGAAATCAGAAAAAGTCTAAAAGAATGTAGGAAAAGCCATAAGAGGGAAAAGCACAATGGGATGGGGGATTGAGGAATGGGTAGAGAGAACAGTAGAGGGCTCTGAAAACTATTATTGCTGAAATAACTACTTCCTTTTGTGATTAGAGTCTAATACCTCCTGTGGCACACATCAGAGGACATGATAGGTCACCAAAAATGATTCTGAAGTATGCCAGGCCTTGCAATTCCAAGATAGAAAATTGCGTTTTACGAAATCCCCCCCCCCCTTCTAATTTCCTTAATTTTGTGGCTAGAGTCAAAAACTTTATGTGGCACACACTACTGGTCAACGTGAAATATCAAAATTATTCAGAAGTGTGCCAGGCCTTGCAGTCCCAAGATAGAAGTGGGGGGAATTTCAGCAGGCAAAAAAATAGCCTTGCCTAAACCCCCCCTCCTTCTAATTTCCTTAATTGTGTGGTCATATACTTTCTGTGGCAGACATCAGAGTCAAATACTTTCTATAGAACAAAATGCACGTCAGGATAGGCAACCGAAATTAATAATTAATGTATGTGTGTTATATTAAACATAGAGAAGGGAGTAAAATGTAGGCAAGCTATAAACATTTCAGAACAACTACTAGTCGAATAAGACATGGGCGAGATGACGAATTCTGGCAAAGAGATTTATTTATAGACTAACACACTTGAAACAAATAACCAAACCGAAAACTGCAGACATTACTAGCGATCAAACCAAAATAAAAAATCTAATGAAACGCAGCCTAACTTGATCAGAAATCTCAACTAGCAAGCAAGTCGCAGCAATGAAGTCGCAGCAATGAAGATTTGAGTGCGTGCGTGTTCAAGCAAGTTGCAGCAATGACAAATTGAGTGAGTGCGCGTTAACGCGAGGGGGGATTCTGGCAGGGGGGAGCTTTTCGGCACAACACCGGCTTTCGAATATTTACGCAAATTCTTCTGAACTATAGCTATAGTAACGTTATGGAAGCTATTCACAGAAGACCATAATTATCTTTGTTATTCATTAGTATTTAATATTATTATATCAATTATTTCAATACATATTCAGAGCCAAACATCAACCCAACTTTCCTTTTTAACTGTTGTCACATTCAAACTTGGCACGAGCGTTTTCAGGTGCAATTGTGAATTTCCCGGAAGAACTCCATTAACAATGGGGGTTCCTCGATTAACCCCAACTCCTAAGAAGCTCTTTGAAGAACCTTTTGGGGCTGTTTTTCATTGCCAAGAACCCTAAAGTTCTTCGGGGATCTTTGAGGATCTTAGAAGAACTCCAGTTGAACCCCTAATTTTTAGAGTGTAAGCTAACATATTTAATTATTTTAAGATGGTTATACCATGGATCATTTAGCTATTTGATTTTGAATTGTAGGACTCCTTTAGGTATATACATTTTTTGGGATAATTTTTAAATTTAGCCCATAGAAACGCATTGAATAACACATTCATAAATGGCAACAAAAAAAAGACAGTCAAAATGAAAAAGGTTTTGAAGTGTCTGTCTTATATCTAGGACATATAAGAACACTCATGGTCTAAACATATAGATTCAATGGTTGTAAAGATGGGTAGAGGTCTGTCTGTAATAAAGAGATGCTCTGATTTTTTCACCCCACAATCCAAAAAGCAAGTTCTGAGAGGCTCTAGTTTTGTCTTATCTTGATTATTATCCAGTCGTGTGGTCGAGTGCTGCAAGGAAAGACCTAGTTAAGCTGCAGCTGGCCCAGAACAGAGCGGCATGTCTTGCTCTTCATTGTAATCAGAGGGCTGATATACATACTATGCATGCCAGTCTCTCTTGGCTAAGAGTTGAGGAGAGACTAACTGCATCACTTCTTCTTTTTATAAGAAACATTCATGTGTTGAAAATCCCAAATTGTTTGCAATCAACATACACACAGCTCTGACACACACACTTACCCCACCAGACATGCCACCAGGGGTCTTTTCACAGTCCACAAATTCAAGAAAGCCTACAGTATTATATAGAGCCATTGTTGCATGGAACTCCGCTCCATCTCATATTGCTCAAATAAACAGCAAACCTATTTTCAAAAAACAGATAAAGCAACACCTCACGGCACAACACCTCTCCCCTAATTGACCTAGATAGTTTGTGTGCAGTGGTATAAAGTACTACTTAAGTCGTTTTTTGCGGTATCTGTACTTTAACTATTTATATTTTTCACAACGTTTACTTTAACTTCACTACATTGCACCTTGCACTCCTTGTAAACAACGTCACTTTTAGAAACTTTGGCAAAGGGTCACGTCTCTGTGCCGGCAGTTAGCTACTGTACCTAGCCAGCTAGCTATTGGCTAGACAGGTGGCTACAGGTGCGTTCACTCACCACCTGAATTCGTAACAAATTCTTGCAAACTCCGCCTGCCTCAACACACACACGTTACGCTCAGTGGTTTATTTTATTGAAATGCGAGCTGTTAGAAGCTTTTTAAAACTATTTTGGGTGTTCTCGATTCTCTTTCTGCCAGTAAGGGGGGAGGACTTCGATAGCGGAGCGGAAACGGAAGTAACGAACCATACACCTAACCAGTGATTGGTCAGAAATCAGCTGTAGGCAAAGACTGGGCGCGTTCCAGGTCATTTTTTAATATGCAGATGACACAGCTGTTGTGGATTTGCTTCTCCACCCAGACCAAGTCTCTCTTCAAGGTTTTGACAGAGAAATTGCAAAATTCGTCTAGTGGCGCGTAGATAACTTTCTTGAAATAAACGCCCGTCTCTCTTCAAGGTTTTGACAGAGAAATTGCAAAATTCGTCCAGTGGCGCGTAGATAACTTTCTTGAAATAACCGCTGACATAACAAAAGAGATGGAAATGGATTTCAGAAGGAACAACACCACTAACCCCTACGAAGATCAATAGGGAATCAGTCATTAGAGTGACCACATATAAGTAGCTGGGAATCTAAATAGACAATAAACTGAAATTCAATGACTGTGCCTTTGCAAAGATAAAGAAATTGCAACAGAGAATGTTTTTTTAATGTCGACCGCCACATCTTACAAATGTTCTATAAATCTGTGCTGTAGAGTGTGCTGTCCTTTGGTCTGATTTGCGTGTTTGGAAACATGCGAGTGCAAGACCTAGTCAAGCTTCAGCACTTGATTAAGACGACTGGAAGGATAATTAGCATAGATCAAGAATCAGCCACCAACCTGTACACAAAACTCATCCTCCTAAAACTTAAAAGCATTTTACAGGACAGTACTCATCCCCTGCACTCAAAATTCAGTCACAGCAGCAGGCAGACAAGGGGAAAGAGACCTTTTCAAAAGAAAATTAAAACAGATAGATATGGGGACTCTTTTATTTCAACAGCCATTAGGCTGTATAATACATCGTCTGTTGGTCCCTCGAGTATACACCATAATGCACGTTCACTTTAAGTGTATAGCTGTGGCACTTTGATTGGATTCTGTTGTGTAGTTTCTGTGTTTTCATGTTTTATGTGCTGTCTTTTTGAGCACATAACCCAATGAATTTCCCCCTGGTGGAATAATAAAATTGATCTGAATCTGTGGTTGCTGGCACGTATAGGGTTGAATCACCAGCATTCCTTGACACACAGGCTTTGTTTAATGCCAGTGGCAGGTCATTGGTAAATAGAAAAGAGTAGAGGGCCAAGAGAGCTGTCCTGCGATACACCACATTTGACATGTTTAACATTAGAGAAGCTTCCATAAAATAAAACCTTCTGTTTTCTATTATATAGATAGCTCTGAATCCATGATATGACAGAGGTTAAAAAGTCATAACACATTAAATCTGTAGAATGTCGGCCCAGTTCCATCTCGCTCCAAACTCTCCCACTGCCAGTCACTGGGCTTCCTCTCCTCACTATATTTGGTGGGGAATGGACATCCCAAACTGATGCTTCAGATTTATACATGTGGTGAAACGTGTATCTTCGTTCTATCTGTGTTATTCCTGTACCAATCTGGTACGGTTTAATCAACGCTTGGTTAGTTACAGTATTGACAAATATATTTAACAATAATGTATTATATTGATGTAGTTCCTTACTGAGAAGTCAGTTCTACAGGTTCTCCAACTTTGAGAGAAAAATATGACAGTTAATGGGCGGTTCCGATGCTTAGACGTTGCTGACGCCTAACAGATCTTACAACGCCTGGATAGGTATTTTAACTATCAGCTAACCACATCATATGTTGTAGCCATTTGTCAGTTGGTTGTTGCGTCGCCTCGCTCCCCAGTAGGGCGACTGATAACGATTTGGAACCAGGCCCATGGTCACACGGTGCGCGTATCTTGTTTTCAGAAAAAAGCCGAAGTCACCCCAGACCGCATAATACTCCAACGTCGCTTCGAATGAATGATAATTTAACAAGTTTGAACTTGTACATCGCACACGAAGGTAGATGACACATTTCATACATTTTGTCGGGCGTCACGCCTGACCAATTTAATTTTCTTAACTTGCTAGCTAATATGCTACTAGCCACTGCCAGCTATCTAACGTTCGCTAGCGACAACTGTCAGCTCTGTCATTCATTGTTGTTGTGATCGTCTGATAATGGCGTACTGTTGCTCTTGTTTTCTTTCATCTTTAGAAGGCTAACTTATATGACGATATTCCCTCATAAGCCCTCTTCTCAGACTCTCTGGCAATGGTAAGAGATTCCCCTCCAACACTGTTGAGACTAAATTAAAAGCATTGTAGTAGTAGTATTAAAATCAAGTGTTTTATTAGTCACATGCGCTGAATACAACTGGTGTAGACCTTAAAGTGAAATGCATACTTACGAGCCCCTAACCAACAATTAAGTTTAAATGAAAAATAAATAAGAAGAAATAAAATTAACAAGTAATTAAATAGCAGCAGTAAAATAACAATAGCGAGACTATATACAGGGGGGGGGGTACCGTGCGGGGGGCACCGGTTAGTCGAGGTAATATGTCATATGTGTGATTGCTTGGTTAAATGAGGTTACTGCAGGACATATTGGCGGTCCAGCAGACCCCGCTTTGAACACCATAGTATTAAATAAGCATTATAGCTTAGTTAGTTAGCAAGCTACAGTACTTATTTGGAATGAGTTGGATGTGCTAAAAGTCCATTCTGATAACATTTTAGCAATCATGTTTCTCGAAATGGCTGACTAGGCTACAGTGAGTGAGTGAAGTAGTCCATTTCAGGTTCATAAGTCCCCAGATGACATACTAGCTATTGCGGTTTTGTGTAGATAAAGACTTAAAGATTGTAGTTTAAATGTTCTAGTGTGATCCAGCACACACAAATATTTGCCTGGAAAGGACATGAACCTCAGAGCAAATGTATGGAGTTAAGCACAGACTTCTGCATTCCTAATGTGGGTGAACCCATTAGGTTTACAGCTGAAACATTGATCACCCTGTGCACAACGTTATTCACCACCACCCACCTATTGACATAGCATCATCAAACAAATGAAGAAATATGTCTCAAGCACACAGTCTTAGGTTTTCTTAATCTCTCCTCAGACTGTGCAGATAGGGGTGGCGTGTCTGGCTCTGCTAGGCCTGACCTCAGCCCTGATTTGTCCCGATGGTGGGATGTGTGCAGAGGGGAACACCTGCTGCAAGACGCCCAGCGGGGGATATGGCTGCTGTCCACTACCGAATGTAAGTGACTAGTCTCTGGTCTAAAGTTTGTGTATGTGATTGCTTGATTAAATGAGGTTACTGCAGGACATATTGATGGTCCAGCAGACCCCGCTTTGAATCGTACCCATAGTGTGAAACATGACGCTGTTTTGAATCCCGTCTCCAGGCTCAGTGCTGCTCGGACCACCTGCATTGCTGTTATGAGGGGACAGTGTGTGATTTAGTGCACTCCAAGTGCCTTAATAAAACCGTCTCTCTGCCGTGGGTCAGAAGAGTTCCTGCCAAACGCCTAATCGGCCCTCTGGTAAAGGGAATACAACGATATCCATATATCTGTGTATTTCTGTCTATTATAATCTATTGTGTCTGTTTTGTTTAATATAGATTAGATGTGTTCATTTTATCAAGCCTATTCATTCATGGTAATTCACTTTGTTGCCTGAATAAATGTAACGCATGTTTCAAACTCATTCATTGATATGCGTTGCCTGTCACTCCTTTAGATGCTGGAGGGAGTGAAGGCAGTCATTTGTCCCGACGGCGAGGCCGAGTGTCCAGACGACACTACCTGCTGTGAACTCCCAGGCGGTTCCTGGGGCTGCTGTCCCCTGGCCAAGGTACGTTACATACTTTTCCATAAGGCCTATTCCATATTTGGAAGTCCTCATTGGGTGACATTCCGAGAGTATAAAATTGCATTGATCAAAAATCTGTAGGTTAATAATACCATAGTGTTTTGTATATTTTAGTGCTGTCAAAATGAGGCCCCTTGCATTTAACTGCTGCCTCAGGACCATTCTTTCTTCCTGTGGTCGTACAATATTCACCTGGAACAACCACTGTAATGTGTGGAAACAATGTTTCAGTTGATTCTGCAACCGTCAACACTGCGCACTAAAATACCCGAGGGACCTTTATTGAAATAATTGATTCATCTGCACATTCTAAGTTCCTCTGGTCTTCTTGAGCATGATAATAAAATGGTAAGCTTGGCTTCAGCTATTAACAGAGTAAGCCTTTGTTTAGAAAGTGACTTGACCTGACTACTAGGCAGCAGATTAGACATAGTTAATGAAGCTAGTCCCAGTGACGGCTGGAGGGGTTTTTCACTAAGCAGAATGAAGGACCTGGCTAGAATACGCGAAAATTGAATATGTTTTTAAAAACTTTTTCTATAGTATTTGCAAAAGCGGGCACACTGACCCTTGCCTTGTGAAATAATCCCTTGGTCTCTGAATTTTGATGGTAAATATTTGATTGTAATGGTTAACACTCCAGAACGGGGGAAAAATGCTACTTCGGCCTAGGATATTAATACTTTGAAAACGTGCTTGTGCCAGTTGGCAAGTGTATTTGAGTTGACTTGGGTGTGCATATACACAGAGATGGGCAGTCGGCCTATTTCTTTTAGCTACATGTATTTGAAATATTTATTTTAATTAATTTTGAGTATTTAGTCATATGTATTTGAAAGTCTTGAAAAACAAATCACCATGGTATCTGGAACAAGATGCTTCAGAGAATGGTATTTTGTATTTCAAAATACTTTTCTACCATTTTATTTAGAATTTTTATATAGCGGTTCACAGTTTTGTGACCCTATGTCAACTCGCCCCCACGTTTCTGAGGCAGGGCGCCCTGGAATGGGTTCGCTCAGAGAGAGGGGCCCAAGCCCTGGATCACTTTTTGAGGATGTTCCAGTGTTTCAATACAATGGGTTTGATGTGACCGGCACATAGCCCCACATTTGGGTATGGAGTACAGACTATTTTGTTCTTGTTTCAATTAGTGCCAGTGAATGGGCTTTGACTTTCAGTCTCTCTAGCACGGGTATTTGTCTGTTCAATGACACTCTTATCATACACGCGCTGCAGGAACCTGGTGCGCATATCATTAGCTTTGTGCTCGAAATCTATGTCTTTACTACAGTTATGTAGGCATCTTAGGAATTGACCCACCGTTATGTTCCGCTTAAGGAGTACCGGATGGTTACTGGTTGCGTGGTAAAGTGTATTCCTACTCTACCATCTCCCGCAAGCCGCAAACTCCAACTTGTTTTCTTTATTTTTGTGAATTGTAAGATCCAAGAAGTCTATTTTCTACCGACTTCTCTCTGCTGTAAATTTGAGATTGAGGTCAGACAAGTTAATATAAGAAATTAAGGAGAGCATCAGTACCGCTCCATACCAGTAGGATGTCGTCTATGTATTTTTTCTGAAGAGCGACGTTCTGAAAATATGGGTTAAATTAAGGCCTCCTTCCAGTGTACCATAATACATTCGCATAGTGAATGCAGCTCACATTGTTGTACCCCGAATCTGTTGGTGGAAACTGCTTGCATATTGGAAGTAATTTGATGTGAGGGCAAGCTCTTCTTTTTGTCATTGATAAGCTCCTTTCCTTTGTTTGCTGAAGCGTGAATGCCCACCTGAACGCATTCTAAACCTTGTCTTCTCTCTCAAGGCGGTGTGCTGTGAGGACAAGATGCACTGCTGTCCAGAGGGCACCAAATGTGACCTAGCCCACTCCAAGTGTGTGTCGCCCACCCTGGACACGTTCCCTATGAGGGAGAAAGTGCCTGCAAGGAAGAGGCAGACAGGTACTACCTAGGATAGGATAAAGTAATACTCCTACCCCCCCCTCCCCCTTAAAAGAGTTAGATGCACTATTGTAAAGTGGTTGTTCCACTGGATATCATAAGGTGAATGCACCAATTTGTAAGTCGCTCTGGATAAGAGCGTCTGCTAAATGACTTAAATGTAAATGTAAATGTAGGTACTGAAGGGACAGACAGAAATAAACTGCAAGATTATCAGGAAGTTGTTGTTGAATTATGTTCCAGGGTTGTGTTCATTAGGGCACACAAAGGAAAACTTAAAAAATAAATTCCCTTTTTTGTTTATTAATTGGAAAAGTCCCTAGTCCCTTCCTTTTTCAGTCTGTTTTCTTCAATTTGGTGCCTAATGAACACAACACAGTTCTCTTCCTGGTGTCTCAGTAGCTGTGGTTGGACAAGCAGTGACCTGCCCAGGTGGTAAGAGCCAGTGCCCAGACGGAACCACATGTTGCCTACTGGCCAGTGGAGACTTTGGCTGCTGCCCCTACCCTGAGGTGAGTGGAGCTGGGGCTGGTGCTGGGTCATTTAAGCAATAAGGCACGAGGAGGTGTGGTATATGGCTAATATACCACAGCTAAGGGTTGTTCTTAGCACGACGCAACGCTGAGTGTCTGGATTACAGCCCTTAGCCGTGGTATATTGGCCAAATACCACAAACCCCCAAAGTGCTGTAATGCTAGTATAAACTGGTTACCAATGTAATCAGAGCAGTAAAAATAAATGTTTTGTCATACCCGTTGTATATGGTCTGATATACCACGGCTGTCAGCCAATCGATTTCAGGGCTCAAACCACCTAGTTTTTAATACAGAGTAGATCCTGGGTCACACAATCTTAAGCCATTTTGTTCAGCTGTGTGTTGCACAATGTGTGTTACACACAGGCGGATGTGTAGTAACTGTCAGTCACATATGTCTTAGCCTAAGAAAAAGTGTTTCAATGTGAGGAAAGTGTAGCTAAAGGGAGATGTAGAGATTGAACATTTCAAAACTGATATACTGTCTTAAATCATGTGTTCTGTACAGGGTGTGTGCTGTACTGACAAACTCCACTGTTGCCCTGGCAACACAACCTGTGACCTGGAGCATGAGATGTGCACTTCCCCCAATACACGGACTCCATTGGCCAAGAAGATCCCTGCAATCCCCAACGATGGTGAGGCACCAACCACTTCTCACCCTAATCCCTGGCTACTGGGATGTTACTAATTGAGTTTGTAGTGTAAGCGTGTAACTTTCCAGTGGAATGAGGGGTTACAGTGGATTCTGAAAATATTCAGACCCCTTCACTTTTTCCACATTTTGTTACGTTACAGCATTCTAAAATTGATTAAATATAATTAAAAAATCCTCGTCAATCTACACACAATACCCCATAATGAAAAGGCGAAAACAGGTTTAAATTTTTTGGGCAAATTTAATACAAATTACAAAAAGAAATACGTTATTTACATAATTATTCAGACCCTTTGTTATGAGACTCGAAATTGAGCTCAGGGGCATCCTGTTTCCATTGATCATCCTTGATGTTTCTACAACTTGATTGAAGTCCACCTGTGCTAAATTCAATTGATTGGACATGATTTTGAAAGGCACACACCTGTCTGTATAAGGTCTCACAGTTGACAGTGCATGTCAGAGCAAAAACAAGGCCATGAGGGTGAAGGAATTGTCCGTAAAGCTCCGAGACAGGATTGTGTCGAGGCACAGATCTGGGGAAGGGTACCAAAACATTTATGCAGCGTTGATGGTCCCCAAGAACACCGTGGCATCATTTTTAAAAGGAAGAAGTTTGGAACCACCAAGACTCTTCCTAGAGCTGGCCGCCCGGCCAAACTGAGCAATCGGGAGAACGGCCTTGGTGTGGGAGGTGACCAAGAACCCGATAGTCACTCTGACAGAGCTCCAGAGTTCCTCTGTGGAGATGGGAGAACCTTCCAAAAGGACAGCCATCTCCGCAGCACTCCACCAATCAGCCTTTATGGTAAAGTGGCCGGACGGAAGCCACTCCTAAGTAAAAGGCACATGACAGCCCGGTTGGAGTTTGCCAAAAGACATCTAAAGGACGCAGACCATGAGAAACAAGATTCTCTGGACTGATGAAACCAAAATTGAACTCTTTGGCCTGAAAGCCAAGCGTCACGTCTGGAGGAAACCTGGCACCATCCCTACGGTGAAGCATGGTGGTGGCAGCATCATGATGTGGGGATGTTTTTCAGCGCCAGGGACTGGGAGACTAGTCAGGATCGAGGGAAAGATGAACGGAGCAAAGCACAGCGATATCCTCGCTGAAAACCTGCTCCAGAGCTCTCATGACCTCAGACTGGGGCGAAGGTTCACCTTCCAACAGGACAACGATTTCTACAGGCTGTAACGTAACACAATGTGGAAAAGTGAAGGGGTCTGAATACTTTCTCGAATGCACTGTATGTGGTCCTTTTTGAATTCTGTGCTCTTGTAAGAAAATATCACAATTATTTTGAGTTTCTGTTGTTATACAATATTTTTTTAAATGTGCATCTTTCTTTTAGTGGATTGCCCAGACAAGTTGTCATTGTGTCCTGACGACACCACTTGTTGCCTGAAGGGGAATGGGAGCTATGGCTGCTGCCCTATGCCCAGTGTGAGTACTATGCTCTGAGCCCAGTGACTCACCACCATAATCAGCTGCAAGGAAATGCGTCAGCTGTTGTAGAATTTAGCTGGAAGAAGTAGGATTATTTTAGTTTAGCCAGATTGCTCTTTCTCTTTCTCCGCAGGCTGTGTGCTGTTCAGATCACCTCCACTGCTGTCCAGAGGGCACTACCTGTGACCTGGGACAGGGCACCTGTGTGTCTAAACACGACCAAACCCCCATGGCTGTCAAAATCCCCGCCACATTGACCACTTCATCCCTACAGAGCAGAGGCCCGAGACAAAGTTAGACATCAAACATTAGCACATGATGTTAACATCAATTTGCAACCGACTATCCAAGTCGGGCTATTCAAGATAGACGACTGCATAGTGACCAATGGAATGAAAGTTTATATTTGGGCAGATCTGTTGCTATTCTGCATCTCGCCAGAGGTGTCAAATCCATACGTTAACATGTGAAGGTCTGTGTCCTCCAGTCAATGCTGTGCCCTGCAACGACTCTGTGGCCTGTGCCGATGGGAGTACGTGCTGTAAATCACTAGATGGAGAATGGGTCTGCTGCCCCCTGCCCAAGGTACTGTATGTGTGTGTGAGAGAGTCAGTCAGTCAAAATTCCTATCACACTTGACAGTACAGCTCAGCCCTTGAGACTCACGTGATTATGAAATCTTGCGTAATTCCCTTTATTCATGTTGCCAAGTGTTGCCTTTTCTTTTACGGTCGGTGGGGTTAAATTTGTCTTGCAGCGTTAAAGATATGCAAACAGAAACGCTATATAAACTGTGGACTCTTCTGCACCAGCGAACCCCACACTGATTCCTTTGAGCTCCCCCATAGGCTGTGTGTTGTGATGACCATCTCCACTGCTGCCCCCACGGGACCATCTGTAACCTGGCAGAGAGTACGTGTGATGACCCCTCCTCGGGCTCTGCCCTGGTTCCCATGCTGGACAAGGTGCCTGCCTTCAGCTATGTGTCGGAGGAGGAGCCGCTGCCCAACAGCAAATGTGACGAGTCCACATCGTGCCCGGGCCAATCCACGTGCTGCAAGACCACCACGGGAAACTGGGCCTGCTGCCCCCTGCCCAATGTACGGCCATTTCCACATATACCCCCATTGACTTGTTCCTTGCTAAGTTAAGGGTCTAACCTTTAGGCAACTTTACCTAAGGTTGAATCTGATTTGAATGATGTCGATGTTAAATTCTACTCTGGAAGTAACTAGACATGAAATTCAATTTCTCGACTAATTGAAAACCACAACTGTCCCTGTACATGAGTAGTCTTTTATTCCAGTCATCTCAGTAAGTCATTTAATTAAATTTGAGGCAAATAAGCATCACGTTTTAGCCTAACTTATCTCAGTAATAACAAGCCTGTGCGTTCTGTGTCCTTCAGGCGATGTGTTGCAACGACCACCTCCACTGCTGCCCCCACGGCACCGTGTGTAACCTGGAGGCCAGTACCTGTGATGATCCCTCAGGCTTCACCATGCCGTGGGTCACCAAGGTGCCAGCCCTCCCCACCCAGACACCACTGGCCACTGAGAAGTGTGACGAACAGACCATGTGCCCCAGGGGCACCACCTGCTGCAGGCAGAACTCGGGACAGTCGGCATGCTGTCCTCTACCTCATGTGAGTTTAACTTTCTCCCATTCAATGACTCCCTTCATAGAGACTGAGATGAATTGAAGAGTTGTGTATAATTCTGGAGAAACATTGTTTTTCGACTTCAGGCCCAGGGTGTGTGTTACAGAAGCGTCCTAAGCTGACATATCTTATGTTTTCTCACTTTAAGACACTAGATACTGTAGATCAGGGCCAATATTCATAGTGTCTCAACATGCCTACTCTTTATGAATACCGGCGCAGATTTGTTGTGGTTACAAAACAAGGTGCTCTTAACTAGAAGTTCCGCATTGAAATAATGTTATTGTTGCCCCTTAGGCGGTGTGCTGCGACGACCACGAGCACTGCTGCCCTAAAGGCTACACGTGTAACGTGGCCGAACAGACCTGTGACAAGCCCGGGCTCCTCAGCCGGCCCTGGGTCCCCAAGCTGCCAGGCCTGCCACTGCACAGAGGGCTTCCCCAGGCCAGTGCCCCCTCCGTCCACCCAGCCAAGAACATGTGTGACCCTCACACCAGCTGCCCCAAAGATACCACCTGCTGCTTCATGAAAAAGACTGGCAAGTGGGGGTGCTGCCCCTTACCCAAGGTAAGGAGTTTGCCACAGGTAAAGGATCCATAGTAACCTCAGCAACATTTCAAAATACGATTATTTATGATGAACAAGGCAATTGGAAGTTGTCACTATTTTACATAACAGAAAATTACCACATGTTGAAATTATGAAAATAGTATTTCGGGTTACTCACTCATCTTTACTCCTTGTGGAGCGTACGGCCCAATTCAAAAAATTCTCAGACTCCAGTCACCCAAGTCATGACCTGTTTTCTCTGCTTCCGCACGGCAAGTGGTACCGGAGCGCCAAGTCTAGGACCAAAATGCTCCTTAACAGCTTTTACCCCCAAGCCATAAGACTGCTGAACAATTAATCAAATGGTCACTGGACTATTTACATTGCCCCCCAACATTTGTTTTTACACTGCTGCTACTCACTGTTTATTATCTATGCATAGTCACTTCAGCCCTACCTACACGTACAAATTACCTCGACTAACCTGTACCCCCGCACATTGACTCGGTACCGCTACCCCCTATAAATAGCCTCGTTGTTATTTTGTTACTTTTTATAATTTTTTACTTTAGTTTATTTGGTAAATATTTTCTTAACTCTTTCTTGAACTGCACTGTTGGTTACGGGCTTGTAAGTAAGCATTTCATGGTAAGGTCTACACTTGTATTCGGCACACGTGACAAAGTTTGAATTGAAATGACGTGGTGAAATGGTGATTATACGGTAGTAATCTCTGTATGACCTCAGTGTAAGGTTCTCCTCCTCCCCAGGCGGTGTGCTGTACCGACGGAGACCACTGCTGCCCCAGCGGCTACAGCTGTGACGACCAAAAGACCTGCTGCACTAAGGGCCGCCTGACCATCCCCTGGTACCGCAAGGAGAAGGCCCTGACTGTGGGAGCCATGTTGAAAGATGTCAAGTGTGACAACAATAGCAGCTGTGCCTCTGGGACCACCTGCTGCAAGCTGCCCACAGGAGAATGGGGCTGCTGTCCTCTGGTCAAGGTGCGTCTCCATTGACTTTCTGTGATAATGGGTTGGATTTATATAGTACACACACTTTGTCTAATTGGGACACTTTCCTTCTCTCTTTCTCTTTATTTCCCTCTATCCGCAGGCTGTTTGCTGTACAGACCATGAGCACTGCTGCCCACAGGGCTACAGCTGCAACATGCAGACTGGGACCTGTGAGAAACCGGTAGAGGGTGTTCTCCCCCATATGATTCCCCAGACAAAGGTGGCAGAGTCCCAGCAGAGAGCAGCGGAGACGGGGCTAGATGTGAAGTGTGACGGTGCTGGAGAGTACAGCTGTCCCAAACTGCAGACATGCTGCAAGACCTCCCCCACAGAATGGGCCTGCTGCCCCGAATCAAAGGTAGCGACACGGCGTCTTTGAAAATTAACTTGACATATGTAACTTTGGATTTTGACCGTAAGTGCCATTCAACTTTTTATACAACGTTCTGCCCATTTAGGCGGTAACATGCCCGTCAATTCTAGTGAATAGGCCGCGCATACGTTCCAATATGTGGCCGGTAAATGCATAAAAAAACAACATGCTTACATGGCCCTGTCACTTCCATTGATTGTTAGCTTGTTGTGGCTAAAGTTTGCTGACGTTTGTGGAGGTTGTTTAAAGAGAACCTAACCATGGATTACAGTTTCTCCTGACCCATAGACTACTTTCAGGGTGAGGAACCATCTAACATCAAGTTGAAAAATCTACTCCTTTAAACTTGCTTTCTCTTCACAGGCAGTATGCTGCGCAGATGCCAAGCACTGCTGCCCCATGGGATACACATGTCACCTAGGGCAGGGAGGCTGCTCCCAGCAGGCTGAGTTGACCTGGGATATTTTCTTCACTCACAACAAAAAGAGAGACTTTGTTCCTTTTGGACTCTGAGCCAATCAGAATGCATTGATCTGGTCTCTGTGCCAATCAGGAGCAGCACTGATCTGATGTTCCGCCCTCCAGCACACTTACTAACCTACAGAACATGCCATAAGAGGAACATGACCTTATGGACAAGGGACTGAAGATTTAGTATTTTTCTATCTATTTTTTCCCCCTTTTTTTTTCGTGATTTTATTTGGTTTTCAATTGGGGTAGAACCAGGAAGTAGAAATGTTTGAAAATTCAGCATCTCTACCCAACGTCCATCCAGAAGTGTTTTAAGATTTTTATGCAGCTAGCTTCTCCGTTTATCCTTAATGTCTTTTAGATTTACGTTTAGTTACTACTGCCCCATATCATGCCATTTTCTCTATGCAAATGAGAAACATGAATGTATTATAGCCTCTTGTTGGAACTATCACTCTAAGCCTGCTTTGAGACGTATCAAAAATTAATTTGTATACCAAACTCTTAAGAACACAGCTACATAGTATAAGAAAGCTGATTTTCATGTTTTGTTGATGCAGGGCACAACCTAGCATTAGTAAGTGACTGTCAGTATCGCCTGGAAGTACTTATATAGCCATTGATCAGCCGACAGTGTTAATGTAATTGAAAATTTTTCTCGATTTTATGTATGTTTTGGCTGCTGGTTCTTTACTTTCTGTGAAGTGAGGATCGAGATGGATGGTCCAACCTCTGACAGTTTTCTGAATGCTGTCACTCAAACCCGTCAAGTCATAGACATTTTCTTAAATGTGTAATTTCTATTTATCTATATACATCTTTATAATCATATAGTTGGAATACATTACAATCATATGCATACAATGTATTTAAAGCAAAATGTTTTTAATCAGTCATTTTATCTTGATGTCATAATACTTATTGTTGATCACTATTGTGATCAATACAAATGATCATAAATAACCTTATTTAAACAGGATTGTGCCCATAGAGATCTTATTAAACGATTCTAATTCCTAATTCTATGGTTGGGCCTTTTTTGATTTTCAGTATAAGAATTACTGGTAAACCCCAGTTAAATTATTTCCTCATGAAATTTGTGGTGCTTTTACAAAAGTGACAGACTTCCCTATTTCATAGTACGTCTAGTTCATAGGAAGTATGTATGATTGTTTTGCACAATGTTAGTTGATATCAAAATGTACACAAATCTACACCAAACACTCTGTTATTTCTTTTAATAAAAAGAATTAATTCCTTTTAAAAGATTTTATCTCTTTGAAGAGAGGGTGAATTTGTGTCCCTGATAAGTGTATGCAAACTGAGGTGAAATATATTTTTTAAATATATATCGTTTACGTTTGAAAAACAACCATTTTGGGTGTATTTGTGGCATTGTAGGGCGGCGCACATTTGGCACAGCGTCGTCCGGGTTTGGCTGTCATTATAAATAAAAATGTGTTCTTAACTGACATGCCTAGTTTTATTTTTTTATTATTGTGATTTTGTACTATATATAACTCCATTGGGGACTAGTCCTTTTCCAGTCATTCATGTGTGAATGGATTATCTGACATACTTTACATTTGTGTGCTTGAATTTAGACATAAGTCATATTTCCTGAGCTGTACTGTAGGACAATTGCATTTTAGTCCTTTAGCAGATGCTTTTATCCAGAGCGACTTACATGAGCAATTAGGGTTAAGTGCCTTGCTCAAGGGCACATCAAACGATTTTTCACCTAGTCAGCTCAGGGATTTTAAACATCGACCTTTCACTACTGGCCCAACGCACTTAACCGCTAGGCTACCTGACGCCCCAATAATAAGCAATGTGTGAGTCATATTTTTGCCTGAACCTTGGAGTGTATGGTTCATAGAGATTCCCAAGGAAAGGACACCTCACTTCCTATGCACTTCTCCCCTCTCCCTTTACACAGAGGTCTGTATATAATGACAAGATGCTCATGTCTCCGCTCTAACAATGGGAATCGTCCCGAAGACGGAAAGGCAGGTGACAAGCTTAGGTCCAAAATAAGCCCATAGAAACGCATTATGTTTATTTGCTTTCCCCCTTATCCTTTTCCCCCTTAGAAGTTGTTATGACGACCAATGAAAACAAGAGGTGTGAGTAGCAAGCAGAGGCATGAAGAGAGTAACAGAAGCCTTGACCCTGCCCTGGCACATCACAGCTGGTGAGATGTGTCCCAGTTACCAGTGGACACAGCCAGGCTTGGCTCTGGTGCTCTCTGCTGGCAGCTAAGAGCCATGGACTAATCAGCCTCAGTGGAGGGCACGGGTAGAGAGAACGAGGTTTAACTCCAATGAGGCACGTCCGCACTATAATGCTCTGGCCCATGGCCCCTTTGGCTTTTTACAACCCTTTGTTGTATTTGCCCAATGGACACGATTGTAAAAGGGCCACAAGTCCAAGGTTTCCAGTCATTTCAATTCATGATTGAAGAATACGGTTCATACATTTTGTACCGTAATTAGATAAAGTACAACTGTACCACTTTGTCATGAATGGTTAGAAACAGAATTGAATTTGAGCACCACTCTGAGACGGAGTTCTGATAATGGAACTTTTCCAAGTCTATGTATAGATAGATCCCAGGGCACTCGACCAGTACACGGATGAAACTCGCTGACCTGCCTATGTGTACTCCTGCTGAGTGCCTCACCATTGGTTTGTCCCTTTGCCATTCAGATGTTTCCAGGGAAAATGTCTCATGGGTGGTATGTGTTTTTTGCTGACACCCCCTCCTCTGGCATGTTGCTAATTCCCATGGGAATGTTCAAATTCTGCCGATCTGAATTTGGGACAGGGCAGCACACAGGTGTTGAATGGGAAGTATTACTGAACCGGTGCCAACTACCAGACTTGTATGAAAAATTTGACTTGACTTTAACCAGTGTCACTTTGATTAAATATGTTACTAAATTGCACTTTTCTTTGTCAATCTGTCTCAATACTGATTTTCTACCTTCATTGAGTTACACTTCTTTGCACTTGTGGTTCTTCCCTTTATTTTGTTGCTTATTTATCGACGTTATATCCATGTTATACCTATGTATTTGATTCTCTAGGACTGCCATAGCTATTAATACAAACTTGAACGTATGTTTGAAGGTGATTGTACAAAAGAATGAGATGAGGACAGAGACTGGGAGCACAGTTTCATGAGGGGAGGCGGATGTATGTGTTTGTTTATTTAATTAACAATGACTACATCGTTAGTCAAAAGACACATTGAAAGGGGAAAAAATGGATAGACTCAAGACAGTACCCGAGTCTAGATACAGTAACAGTAATGTGTGCCGGGGGTCGGGGGTGAAAGTTGTCTCATAACTCTCACATATGGCCCACCAATCAGCACGGCCTGTCAGCAGAAAGCCGGTGGGTTACACTTGGAGACAGCACATACAGACATACACAGACACCCACACACATTGACAACAGAAGCAAGTAGCTTAGTCCAACTGGCTGAAGTACTCTGTCTGTCTCTACTACTACTAATACAAAGATAACTTCTCACAGAAAAGGAGCAACTGTTTCACCTTTACGGTATGTTGGATTACTACCTATTGATGTTTTATTGTCATTCAAACCAATGTATTATCTTGGTATTAATGTTTTATTTCTACTAGGGCTAGGAAGGGGATGTGAGTGTAGGTGAAGGCAGACAAGGAAGTAATGGGAAAGATGGGCCATTATTTTCCCTTAGGTGAACAAAAAACTTAGATATAAAGGTTCTCATACAGTAAGATTTGAGGGCTGAGGGTGTTAGTTGAATGCCAACTTAACGGGGAATGGGAAATTTACAGTGGTGCATGTTCAAGAATCAGGATTGCGATCTAAAATTCCTACAACTTTGCAGTGGAACCACACACACACATAACAATGAACAAAGATGTAATGAAGAACTTTTAGAAATACTACTTATTATTGTTTCCCAAAACATGGACTAAGAAACATAGGAATCACTTGAACTAAGTTAAGTTAGTGGATAAGTTAGTGCAAGTTGCAAATGCAGTTATGAGAGGACAAGGACACATAACCTGTGTAGCGTTGTCTGTGTGTAAGTTGACAAAGGATTGTTTTGATCCCCGGCCTTCCCTGTCAATATGGTGGGCGCTAAGAAAGAGAGACTTTGACAGCTGAGCAGCCCAGTGGAAGGCATGCAACTAGTTCAGAGCATGCTGAAACTCTGCGTGCTATTTATACATGTTCGCCTGGATCACTAGCCATCTCAGTTCATTCACACCGACCATAACAAATGCCATCACATTAATATACCTGCCAAATGCATAGCTAACGTCAGCATATCCGCACAGTGAATAAGCCTTTTGAGTTATGTACATTTCCCCTCCCTTAGGGGTCAAGAACTATCTTATGACATGTTGAGAATTATTTTGCCGTCTATTAATAGACAATTTGGTTAATTTACATAATGCTTCTTGTTCGGTATCCCTTTGCATTTCCTAGAGCTCTTCAAATAAAATTCTACTACTAACTACCACATAGCCTTAGCTCTTGAGCATCAGTGCTTATTGCCACAAAGATCTCCTTGAAGAAGACCTTGAGGAGAGGGTTTGTCACCATTCTCACTATTCCCGAAAGTAAACTTACCCCATTTCTCTCCAGTAGCATGTTAGCACTCATTTGACTTTTTATTTATCATGTCTTTGATTTGATCTCAGTTTCTCTAAGGGTGCCAAGTGCAAGAGGAATGGCCATACCCAGGATGTTCAACTCAAACACGCCATTCATTGATGTGAAGGGGGCGTCACTGCTGTTCTCTTTGGGGAAGGAAAACATCATGGAGGGTGAAGAGAACAAGGACCCGTTGGTGCCGACCGTCCTTCCTACCCTGAGCCTGGTGATGGAGCAGGGCACTGCCAAGCAGGTGGGCACAGGGGGGCATGATGACAGGGACCAAGTCCCATGTGTCTCCATCATCGCCCAGGCAGAGGGTAAGCCAGTAACTAATGGAGAACTCTTCTTTTACAAAGTGCATAGTAGTTACACAGTGACACTTTTTTCATAAATATTTTGGATGAATGAGCCAATTGTAAGCTGGGGATGATTTGGTCACCATGATGGTATGAAGGCCATATTTTGAATTTAGCCAGGACACTGGGGTTAACACCCCTACTCTTACAATAAGTGCCATGGGATATGTTAGTGACCACAGAGAGTCAGCACCCGTTTAACGTCGCATCCTAAAGAGGGCACCCTACACAGGGTAAAGTTCCCAATCACTGCCCTGGGGCATTGGGATATTATTTTTAGACCAGCGGAAAGAGTGCCTCCTACTGGCCCTCCAACACCACTTCCATCTGCATCTGGTCTCCACTCCAGGGACCAACCCTGCTTAGCTCCTGAGGCATGCCAGCAGTGGGATGTAGGGTTGTATGCTGCTAAATGGCTAAGTAGCACTGAAATAGTTTTGCATCTGCATGCAGCCAGGAGGAGGGATAGGGGTTACATTCTAGAAAATTGTTTCTTCTCTTCTGGCCTTATTTGCCCTATTTTTTTTAGGGCAGAAAGGAGGAATAACAAGCCCATGTCATTTAGTGAGACATCTTTGATCCAGAGTAAATCTGTGTGTCCCAGGTGAAGGCTCCCAAGAGTTCAGCCCTACGAGCACAGAATGTGTCTACTCCAGATCTCATCTGCTCAAAAGCCACAGGTACTTACCAGAGCATGACCATCTTTAATCTCAAATTTTAAATTGAATTGGGACTAGAAAACTGTACTGCAGTTAGATGGAGTTTGCACTGTATCCTTAACAAGGCACAATAAATTGTTCGTAATAAAGTTAGTACATTTTAGGCTCATTACAATTAGCTGTTCATTTCCCCAAAAAATTTATTCAGGGGTTACATGCCCCCAGACGCCCCTAGCAGTCTCGTCAACTCACTCGATGTCACTTAATTTGCAGGTCCATAGCCAAGAAAGCTACAACCGAGAGTGATACTGACGAAGAGAACTATGTGGGTACTACCCGCACAGTCCCACACCACCACATTCGAAGGAAGCTTCGGCAAAAGCCTCAGGAAGGAAGACAGAGGGAGGAAGGACAAGAGCCACCAGTCATCCAAGGTTTATGGGTGCAGGAGATCGACTGGTCTAAATCAACCAACAAGGACATGAGCTGGGCCTCAGAGGTAAACCAACTTCCTGTGGACCTCCCCAAACACACAGACTCTATCTGGGTACCTCATAGCCGCGGAGGCTGCATTTTGGAGGGTTTGTTTGAACTTGTATCCCACTGCAGCTTGGAAGGTGTGTCAAAATGTGCAGATGGCCTGTCAGACACATACGAACTCATAGGTGTGTCCGACTTTTCTAGTGAAATAGGAGTGTCTGAGTCTCTATCCAGTCTGAAGAGTATATCTGATTCTGAATCCATTCGTACTCGTGAGAGCGAGTCAGACGCCTCTTCTAGTTTTGGGGATGGGGGTCTGTCGGACTCAGTCTGCAGCCTGGTGGACGTGTCGGACTGTCTCTCCAGTGTGATGTGCGTGTCGGACAACGTCCTGGCGCCAGAGAGTGTGTCCGACTCTAACTCGTCTTGCAGTCTGATGGGCGTGTCTGACTCGGACTCCACCTGTAGCCGAGGATGGGAATCCGGATCCTCCTCCAGTGTGGAGAGTACGTCCAACTCCTTTTGCAGTCTGGTGGGTGTGTCTAACATCCCAGGGGATGTGTCTGGATTGTTGTGTAGCGTCGGGGGAGTGTCTAGCTCTGAGACAATGTTGGAGGAACTACGCAGCAGAGTTACCCAGAAGCATCAGCGATTCGTCTCACCTTTTTTCAAAGCACTGGTCAAAGATGTCTCGGATGAGATGAAAGAGGCCACCGCACAGATCAACGAAGGCCTCATATTCCACAAGGTAGGAATCCTGTTAATTTATTTCCTCATCAATATTCCGTATCCTTGTTTTATAAAGAATGCTTGAATAACCAGAATGTGCATGTATGTGTACTGTGTATCTTTCAGCAACTCCAGCCCAATATGTTTGAATACAGGGAGGGAAAGGAATACCACATTCTATACCACATTCAGAATGGATCGTATGGTGATGTGTTCAGTGTTCAGGACAGAAGTACCGGGTTCGAGTGTGCTGCCAAAAAAGTATGTCCCAAATACAACAGAGTTGTCTTATGATCCTATACATTATAAGCAGCAGTTTCAAAGTTGAATTCCCTCTGTAGAACAATAGGCCCAAACATTTCACTTCATGCAAGCGCCTAGTAAACCTGGTCCATAATAAAATAATTTGTTTTACTCATTCCAGATCCCACTGAGTCATTTCAACTGTGAGGAGGTGAGCACGTGGAGTGCTTTGAACTCCCCTGGCGTTGTGAAGCTCTTTGGGGCTGTGAGGGAGGGTCCATACGTCACACTCTTCATGGACCTGAAGACAAGTTGTTTGGCCCAGCTACTGAGGGAGAGGGGAAGTTTACCAGAGGAACTGGCCTTGCGCTACCTCTGTCAGCTCCTGGGAGCATTGGAACACCTGCATCACAGACACGTCCTGCATCTGGATGTTAAAGGCATGTTAACAACCCCTTTTGCCCTAGACACGTGTAAGATCTGAAAGAATAGCATAGGTACATTTGAGTGTAGTTTACTAGAGTGATACTTTGTAAAGCAAAGTTATTTGTGGTTGTTGCACTCCCTCTAGTGTCAGAAGATAAGAAAGCACATCCTGTAGTTTCAGGATGCACAGTACTGTTATGTCTGGCAGAAAGCAGTTCCCTATACGTCTCTAACTCCTTATTCCTCAGATAGCCTTCTAATTGTACATTTTGTTTACCCTTTTCTTATTTTCTTGTTGCAGCTGACAATGTGTTGCTGTCTGAGGATGGGAGGGACACGTTCCTCTGTGACTTTGGTCTCTCTGAGACGCTGGACCCAAATGGACAGAGCACCAAAGCCTTTAGACGTCAGTGTACATGTGTGAATACAATGAAAACTCTTTGAGTTAGTATTCAATGGGATAAACAAAAACAAAACGATGCCCACACAACTATTTCCTAACATTTCAGAATCTGGGTGGCCCGCTGGCACAGAGACCCACATGGCGCCCGAGGTGGCACGAGGGGACCTCCGCTGTGCCAAGGCAGACGTGTGGAGTAGCTGCTGCATGCTACTGCACATGCTCAACGGATGCCACCCCTGGATCCGCTACTACAACCACCCGCTGTGCTTCAAGGTAAAAAACAACCTGTGTTATCCAGCATCAGTCCTTGCTGCAAAAAAAACCAACCCATGTTATCCAGGATCAGAGAAAAGTCCTTGCTGCAAACATGTAATTTAAAATATTTCCTTTCACTGGTCAGATTGTCAATGAGCCACCACCTCTGAGGGAGGTGCCCCCCAGCTGTAACCCCTACACTGCCGAGGTCTTGAGAGCTGGACTACAGAAGGACCCCGACAGTAGAGCCTCGGCCACAGCGCTAAGGCAGATGACCACCAAGGCCCTGAGAGCAGGTAATCTATCTATGATTTGACAAACTTGAATTAGCTATTTACAAGTGTGTATCTATGGCCGGAATTCAATCATTGTGATTGTTGTGAAGATGTTCCCTCAGTACATGGGTGTTTGTGTGTGAGATGGAGTGAGTGTATGTTTTAGAATAATGAGAGCGCCCCTTTTTTCTCTTCAGTGGGAGGACTTTGTCACAGTTCTGGTCAAGGTGATTGTCAGAAACTGGTGAACAGCAAGGCTGGGAATCATAACAGACCCTACATTCCCTCTGCCCCTGCAAAGCCAGCAGCCACACAGTCAGCACCCAAAATGCATTGGGTGAGCTCATGGAGAGCGTTGGCCGCTGGCGCGGACAGTAGTGATTCTGAGGAGGGCGGATCGAAATTGGAGAGAGATTCTGAATCAGTGACATATTCTCTGGAGGATAGGGACTGGGATTCTTATCAAAATTCCTTGGAGGAGAGCCATGTGCTGGAAGATTGGGAATCTGAGACAGATTCCGAGGTGGATATTTACTTGGGGGAGGATGGAGATCTGGAGAGGAAAAGTGACTGGGAATATGAAGGCGATTGGGAGGAAGAGGAGTCTTCCACAGAACTTTACCAAGCTCTCCACACCCACTTCCCCGTCCTGCGGAAAGGCCAGCCGGAGATTGACCAATCCTGGGGGTCAGAGCCTGAATTGGAATACTTAAGAGATGGTGAGTTAAGCGGCTACTGCTGCACAGACAGTCAGGCTTTATGCACATCTAAAAAGATGCAGTGCGGTGTATATTCTTGAGACAGGAAAGTAAGGCGATTTGTCTTTCTCCAGGTGTTACCGAGGGCATTTTGGCACAGACCCCCTCCCCTGAGCCAAGGGACCACCCTCCCTCCTGTATGAGCAGCACTGGTTCATCCCAGAAGGATGATACAGACAAAGATTCTGATTGCTCGTCTGATGACCTCAGCTCTGGAGTCTTCTCCTACAACAGCCAGACAGATGGACAGAGCTTCAACTTGGAATGGTTGGTGGTATCCACCAACCAGCCACCATCTTACTGCTTTGAAGGTGAGAAAATGCTCTGGGTAGACTTGCCTGTAAGCATTAGGGAAGGGTATAATTGTTGATAAACTCACTGTTCTCTGTGCATTGCTGGTCTAGGCGTTGAGATATGGATTGAAAACATTGGCGGTGAGTGTTTGAGGATCCGTGAACGGCATCAGGTCAAAGTGGGTCATGTTGCCATAGGGATAAGCGAGCAGGTAAGAGATCACTGTAGATCTGAGTAAGGTTGAACATATCATTAGCCTGTCTAATTGATGTACAGATAACATGAGAGTGTGCTGTGTCTCATTTAGATCACAGTGAAGGCCTTCAGTCTGGAGACTCTGGACAGGAAGCCCGTGTCCTTCCAACAGGAAATCCAGGAGTCAGGCTTGTGGCTTTGCTGTATTCCTTCCCCAGACTGTTGTCCACGATGGAGCTGGAGGATCAAAGAGGGAAAGCTTGAGATTCGGGAATGAGACAACTTTGAAGGTGTATACATGCAGCTATTTTCTAAATTGAGACTCAGGCACAACATTTTCACATTGTGATGATTTTTCTCTCTCTGTAATTATTAGCCTATAATAGTAGGTTTCTAGCTACTCATTAGAATAGATGGGTGTGTCTCTCAACAATTCTACCTTTTATCAGTGTGATGATGCGTAGGCCTACAATGTATGTTTTTTTTTTTTAAACAATCCACCATGTTGAGAATAAATGAATCACGTGAACAAGTCAACCAACATCTGGTTTATTGAGTTGGAGTAGTTCTGAAAAGCTTGTGTTAAAACAAAATTCAATCAACAAGCTCTGTGGGCTTGGGATAGAAGATACCCTGATCACCTCACTGAAGAGTCAGTGCACAATGAGTTGAATCACAGAATATTCTGCTACTGACTGCATTGATCCGAATCTATTATCTGCCAATTGCATTGATAGCTTGCGTTGCATTAATAATGTGATTCAAAAGTAATTGGCTAAAATGTGTACGTTCACTTCCTCGTTGTCTAAAATCATATCGGCCACGTGATTGGATGAAATTGTATTACAGGCGGGGTCTTCAAATACAATAGGTGATATGATTGGATAAGATTAACAGTGGGAAGTGCCTGTCCACACACCGGTGTCTACTGAGTTGCGTAAACGCCATTTTGGAGTGACTGAAAGAGAAGCAAGATCGAGAAGCAGTCTTTCTAAGGTGAATATATCATACATCACGTATGTTTAACATATTATAATGTATGTTCGAGTGAACTAGAATCTGACAAAAACGCTCAGTTTTCCCGTTGTCTGTTCTTCAAATGACGTCACAATTTCCTCTACATCTGCATATATATGGCTAGCTAGTGATGCTAAGTTAGCGAACACAGTCTCTTCCTTCAGGCTGACTAGTTTTGTCATAAGATGAGTAGCAAATGCGTGTAAAACGATATGTTCGGTAAACGTTTTAAATGCCTGAGATCCCCAGTTTGTTCGTTAACTTAACTAGCTAGTTAATAAGATAGCATGATGCTAAGCATCCGCCCAAGCTAGTTAGCTAACCAGTTAGAGCTTTTTCTTTTAGCTTTAATGTTATATAATTACCTAGTTAACGTTAGTTTAAGGAATGTTGTCGGCCCTCAAGTTCACTATCCACCGGGTACGCCTGTTGCCAATTAAATTCGGATATTTATTTTGTTAGTGAAATTGTATGATAGTTTCTAGATCCTGATGGGAAATATTCAGGCTTGCTTAGTTAGCCTTGCCTCGGTTAAGAAAGGCCTAGCTAACTGGAACGTAGATTCATTCACAATTGCACAGTGTTTAGAAACTAGGACTTAGGAGCAAGCACCAAATTGGCTAAATAAATACTATATTATGTTGATGATTTTTGTCACAGAACACCAGCTACCGAAATCATAAACATGACAGGCTAAAAGCAGCTAGCTGTGGCGAGTCAGCTGACGTCAGGATCGCATTCGTTGTCATTTAAGTCGTTTCTGACGTGTTAAAGGAACGGAATGCATTCACAGCCATACAACTAACTAACTATAGCAGTATGCTGACGTAGGCTGTTGGGTTTGGGGAATATATTGGTGGCTTGGAGTTAATTCCTGCAAATGTATGTCCCCTTGAATGTACATACTAACAGGGTTCGTACGGCCCGGAAAAGTTTTGGATGATTAAATCCGGAAGTTCAGGAAAAGTCATGGAAATTCATTTGAATTTCTGTTAACGTAATTTATTTAGGCACAGTTAAACGTCAACATATCAGCCAGGATCGGAATGACAGTTTTAGCACGTCTGTGTTTGCGTAACCTGCAATTGTGCGAGACGAGTGGGACATTACTCAAAGGAGAGAGACAGTCGGACATTCCAGCAGCAGGTAGGCCCATATATAGCTTATAAAATATGATAGCGAACAGACTAACTAGGTAGTCCGTTCAAAATGTATATATTGTACCCTGTAGTTAACTGTGTTGCTTTTATTAGCATGTGGTGTGGCGCAGCGGTCTTAAGGCACTGCATCTCAGTGCTAGAGGCGTCACTACAGACCCTGGTTCGATTACAGGCCGTATCACAACCGGTCGTGATTGGGAGTCCCATAGGGCTGCGCACAATTGACCCAGCGTCGTACAGGTTAGCGTTTGGCGAGGTAGTCCGTCATTGTAAATAATAATTTGTTAACTCGTTTACCTAGTTAAATAAATAAAAAGGTTTGTTTTCATTATGTCATGTCCCCCAAAACACCAACACTCGCTAAACTTTGCCATTTTATTAGTTGAGATTCGGTTCAATCGTGATGAATCGAATATGAATCAAAATAATTATTTGAATCGTGGATTGCAAAATAGACTAAGATAAATGACTTAACTAAAATGTACATTTCCTGAAGAAAGTTTGTGGGCATGCTTCAGCTGAATAAAAATATTTGTAGCTTACAATAGCCATTTGATCTTTGATATATTAAATTAATGAATTATTTACAAAGGCATTTGGTTGTAATGTTGCAATATATTTTACGTCGAGGGTGGGCAACCATCCTCCAGGAGAGCGAATGGGTGCACAGGCTTTTATTCCAGTCCCCCTCTAACAAACCACATTTTTAGGAATTAGCTGCTCAACCGGACCTTGATTAACTGTGTCTGTGTTTTGAGCAGAGCTGTAATCAAAAGCCTGCACACCCAGTAGGTCTCCAGACTGAAGGTTGACCATGTGATTTATACAGTTGCCTAACAGGTATTCTACTTGGTGGGGTTTAAGTGTCTTGCACAAAGACAGGAGATGATACGTGGTATCAGAGAGCAGCCTCCCAGTGTCAATACCACTCCCAGTGTCAATACCGTCTACTTACGTAGACGCCACTTACGTTTGTTTGGTCATGGAAATTTGGTGAAAAGTCATGAAATTCAATTTGTCAAAATGTGTATGAACCCCGTAGAAATCTAAACGTGTACCATTACTGATTTTATTTAATTTTTTACCTTGCATTCCTCTTTCTCTCAGATAAGTGACCATGGGGAATATGTTTGGAAGCCTGTTCAAGGGCCTATTTGGCAAGAAGGAGATGAGGATTCTCATGGTTGGACTCGATGCGGCTGGGAAAACGACTATCCTGTACAAACTCAAACTAGGAGAGATTGTTACCACCATTCCAACAATTGGTAAGGACACTTTTCCTTGAATGCATTAGCCTATCACAATTTTCTTCTTCCAAATTAGGCTACCTATGGAATATGTGCCTCTATCATTCTGTGTCCTTTGTCCAGGTTTTAATGTAGAAACGGTAGAATACAAGAACATCAGCTTCACAGTGTGGGACGTTGGCGGTCAAGACAAAATCAGGCCGCTGTGGCGCCACTACTTCCAGAACACTCAAGGTAAGATTCAAAGGAGCTTTGAGGATCGTTGGCAATGGTGGTCCATAGATGGTGCCATCGTTACAAGAATCAGAGTTGCTTATCGGAGAACCAGTGTCATATTGTCATCGATGTACTTCTTTGCAGGGCTTATCTTTGTGGTGGACAGCAACGACCGGGAGCGAGTGAACGAGGCGAGGGAGGAGTTGCAGAGAATGCTCGCGGAGGACGAGCTGAGAGATGCGGTGCTGCTCGTTTTTGCAAACAAACAGGTGCGCATGGGTACTCAAATCTGAATTCTGACTGCCTTGACTCCTTGTAGTGCTCTTTTATCCTGCTAAAAATTGTGAGTGGACCATACTCATTGACCATGCATACTTAATAATTTTTTGAATTGCCAACTCCTTGCACTATTACTGGGCTTGAGTAAGATATTGCACAGTGTGATAGACAGAGGATGAATAATTTGAACATGGTTGTTTCTTAGGACCTTCCCAATGCAATGAATGCTGCAGAGATCACAGACAAACTGGGGCTCCACGCCCTCCGCCAGCGCAGCTGGTACATCCAGGCCACTTGTGCTACCAGCGGGGACGGCCTCTACGAGGGCCTTGACTGGCTCTCCAACCAGCTCAAGAACCAGAAATGATCCATTCCACCATTTTAGTTTTCCCTCTGTCTAACACGATGGCAGCACCGGTTCCAAGCCCCTTGCCCCCTGAAACTCCTCCCTCCCAGTCTTTCTCCAAAAACCTCATCCTCCACCTCTCTTTTTCTGTATCGAACCTTACTCCTGGGGCTGTAACCTGTGCTGCTTGTGTGTGTACTGTGTGTTTAGTCAGGTGAGCGCGTGCGTTGTGTGGGTGTGAAGTGTCTAGCTGGGATTAGGAGTAACCCTGGCGTGCCTTTAACACACCTGCTGTGGAAATAGTGGTCTGGCTCCTCGAGCGCCATCCCACCCAGCCCCACTCTGTCATGCACGATCCCCTCCTCCCCACGCCACGCATGGTTTTCACAAGGCAAATAAAGAGCAATGGTGTAAACGGTCCTCCTCTCTCTCCTTGGTAGATATATAACTTTATTTGTACTACCAGTGTTGAGATTGTAAAATAGGATGTGCATTTTGAAACCTTACCTAGCCCCACCTGTGATAAAACTGCATTGTAACCTGTATCAGGTTGAAGTAAATGGAAAAAGATCTCGTTCCACCGTTGGACATTCTTTGCGTTATTTGAAAACCATGCTTTTTCTTTTTGTAAAATTATATTACCAACACCTGTAATGGTTTTCCAGCGAACACTACCTTTTCCCTGCGAGAAAGAGATAAACCATGAAAGACAACCTAATAACCATAAGGAAATATTCAAATGTTAAAATGAGCTTTTGAATTTAAAAACTAATGTTACATGAATTCCTCTTGGTCATTTTTCGAATTGTGAAAACTTGACATTTTGACTGAATGAATTGAAAGCAAATGTTGTCCTAATGGTAAAAGTTGTTCCTTCGTTTTCATCTTATGTCACCTATTTATTCAACTGGGCATTTCAATACATGGTTGATTTGATGTGCTGCATTGGGCTGGTCTACGGTGGACATTCAGAAGCGTCAAACTTTATTCCTAGAAATGTTACATGTCTTTTTCTCTAGTTCTAGCATTTATCTTTGTACAACTGCTAAACCAAATGCAATTGAGCAGTATGACAAATCTTGTATATTAAATGTAGTGTCCCCTCAAGGGTGCCAACACTCTACATTTTTGTTTTCTACCTGGAAATGTTCACAATATTATTCTTGTCTCAGAGGTTGGCAGGACCTCAGCATGCTGTACCCCAGCTGCTTGCTAATTTCCTGGATGTGATGAAGGAAAAGCACCAAATAATACGAATGCTCTTAACTGTAACGCTATGGCTAATGAAGGAAATAAGCCTAGGTCAAGGGTATGAGTGCCAACATTGGCTACATTTAGCAACTTTGTACTACATACATGAGTTACCAACACAAGCTATTGGTACTAGTACCTTTATTGTCAGATCTGTAAGGACTACAGGGGGCATGGGCTGGAGGGGGCTACCTGGTCATAGGGATGTTATGCTGACACGTCTGTTAAGAATGATTGAATATCTGTACGTTTTTCCCGCTACTTTTTCTGTGGGGTTTTCCTGAACATATTAAACGATTGATCCTAAAATCTGGTGTGGCCACTGAGATCTATGTGAACAAACAAGGGTATAATTTAGCCGCTCAGGAACATTTATGGATAGCTTCTCATGCACAAACTGTCATGCTATTGTCGTGCCATTCCATTTAGAGTAAGGTATCATACTACACTGAACAAAAATATAAATGCAACAATTTCAACGATTCTACGGAGTTATAGTTCATATAAGGAAATCAGTCAATTGAAATACATTCATTAGGCCCTCTATGAATTTTGCATGACTGGGAATACAGATATGCATCTCTTGGTCACAGATACCTTTTTAAAAAAGGTAGGAGCGTGGATCAGAAAACCAGTTAGTATCTGGTGTGACCATGACACATCTCAGAGTTGATCAGGCTGTTGATTGTAGCCTGTTGTACACCTCGATCCAGAGCATCCCAAGAATGCGCCATGGGTAACATGTCTAGTGAGTATGCGGGCCATGGAAGAACTGGTACATTTACAGCTTACAGGAATTTTGTACCAATCCTTGCGACATGGGGCCATGTATTATCATGCTGAAACATGAGGTGATGGCGGCAGATGAATGATGCGATAATGGGCCTCACGATCTCGTCACGGTATCTCTGCATTCATATTGCGATAGATAAATTGCAATTGTGTTCGTTGTCCTTAGCTTATGTCTGCCCATCCCATAACCCCACCGCCACCATGGGGCATTCTTTTCACAACGTTGACATCAGCAAACCGCTCGCTCACACAACGCCATGTACACTGCCATCTGCCCGGTACAGCTGAAACCCGGAGCTTGCCTGAGACGGTTTCTGACAGTTTGTGTAGAATTTCCTTAGCTGTCCGGGTGGCTGGTCTCAGACGATCCTGCAGGTGAAGAAGCTAGATGTTGAGGTCTTGGGCTGGCGTGGTTACACGTGGTCTGCGGTTGTGAGCCCGGTTGAAGGTACTGGCGAACTCTCTAAAATGACGTTGGAGGTGGCTTATGGTAGAGAAATGAACATTAAATTATCTGGCAACAGCTCTGGTGGACATTCCTGCAGTCAGCATGACAAATGCACGCTCCCTCAACACGTGAGACGTGGCATTGTGTTGTGTGACAAAACGGCACATTTTTGTGGCCTTTTATTGTCCCCAGCACAAGGTGCACCTGTGAAATGATCATGCTGTTTAATCAGCTTCTTGATATGCCACACCTGTTAGGTGGGTGGATTATCTTGACAAAGGAGAAATGATCACTAATGGGGATGTCAACAAATTTGTGCACTGGGTCTTCGGAGTGCACAACTTAAGAATCATTGTGGCATTTCAAAATACACCAGAAAGCATGATGGAGTATTTACTACGTGCACATGATAAAAGAAAGGAACGAGGTGGGTAGCTAACTGTGTCATTGTATCAAAGTATTTCTAAACTAAAAATCAGGTTTGGTTTCAATACTTAAAGAATGGCAGGTCCAGGTAGTCAGAAAAACAGATGGGTGTTGATTAAATTTTGATTGCAGTTTTTTTAATCCTTTAAGCGCTGAGTGGTTTTTAGCGGAGTGGTTGGAAAGGATGTGGAGCCGCTCCATGAGCAATGACCGCTCAGCTCCGCTCACATACTCTGCTACTGACCTTCAAAACTAATACATCTATATTAATACAGACAGTGATGGATGGTGTCACAATGTTATGGAGTTTGTCTGTGCTACTGTACCCCAAGTAAAGATACTGTAGATATTGGAGAAAAAATAAGTGTTTTTATGTGTATCAAAATGTGTGTTGCACTCTTATATGTTGTGAGTGAGTGTTGTCATGCCACGGAGCATATATGGCATTGTGACAGTCTGTTGCCTAGCATTAAATGCACACAAGCATACTCATGGGCCTCTGCCAATCAAATTAACCCCTGCCAGTCACACAGTCAATAACATTATTAATCCATAATATCCCCCCTGGAGAAACCACGTTTCCCATCCAGTTTTTATGCGAGTCAAGTCATTCCACCTATACAAATAAAAAAATCAGGACAAGTGTGTTGGTAACACGAAAGTGTCGGCACAATGTTATAAAAGTCGACAGACAATCTGTTCGTTCGACATGGTGGAGTACTTTTTGTGTCGGTAAAATTAATTATGCGAGAAATTGAGGTGGAAAAGATTACTTGCGCAATTGTTGATGTATAACCATCATTTCGAGGTAAATTTGCAGTCACACAATGCTATGTTGTGTGGTCCTCCCACTGCGACTTGGAAAAGCATGCACCGTTTAGGCTACGCAATCTCGAAAGTGCACAGTGATGAGCTTGATGCGCCTTTCCAATAAAATCGAGGGTCTTAATTTGTATGCTTGGGACATGATGATCCGTGTTTAGCTGCCAATTAACAAATAAAAATGATATTGCGCCTATCCATCTAATTTTATAACCACAATTGTCTAGTGTCCACTTTATCAGATAAATGTTGTCTAAAGACCATACGCGAAAATCTGATTGGGCAAATTTGCCATTTATCGCAAAAGTTTTTTTTTTATTCGACACATGAAAACAAAACCACAAAATTGTTTGTGCCAAACGTAATCACGCACAGCCTTTTATCAGCAACAAAGTCAGTCTGATGGAAACACAATTCCAATTATTTAGCACATTTTATAACATTTGCATGAAAGTCTTTCCAAATTGGATGGTAATTTAGCTATTGTTATCAATATGACACCCAATCAAATGAATTCAGAACAATATCCCTGAAGACTGCACAGCCAATCACATTATAATAACAATATCATGGAGGCTTGACTGAATAGAGCCCTTGAATTTAAACGTGTGTCACTTTTTAGAGGTGAAAGAGAGCCGATTGGGGATTGAGAGGAGCTGCATATCTCTGGAAAGGGATTGGGCATAGAGGAACAAAGGAGGACAGTTCCAAGCTTTTCATTCTGGAAATTTTGCTAAACAAAATAACAGAAAATGGAACAAGTGAGTCGCAAATGAGGCCTGGATACAATGTATAAAAATATCAAAGGAAAACGTTATTTTTTTTCTCACACAATATAACCAATAAATTACACAATACATTTCCATTAAAATAGTTTCTCTTTTTAGGATAAAGTCTATTTATGAAGGCTACAAAAACATGTGACATGACTCAATATCAGAACATGACTCAGTGACTGCTGAGCCAGTGGCAAGTGTAAAACGTGTGTCAATTGCTATTGAGTCATGGCCTTTGTGTAAATCATGTCAGCTACCTGCTTCTGTGGATGATGAGGGGCTGGGAGCGGCGAACGGGGGGTGCTGGCCACAAGAGGTGCCAAGGTGAGCGTGGAGCTACCCAGCAGATCATCCTCCCCACCAGAGTTCTCTTGTCTGTCGAAGACCTCCGTCCTTTGCCCTTGGTCCTCCATTAAATGACCTGGCTCAGTAAAATAATGAAGGAAAGAAAGAGTCTTAGTAATCACATGCAGTATTTTAAATACATAAGGAGTTCAGTCAGATTTGTGACTAAAAATATAATTTTACGTCAGCGTTACAGCCAATGGGCCATGTGCCTAAAAAACAAGGAAACAAGTATTTCCATAGTACATGGCACATTTCACAACGTGTATTATTGATGTCCTAACACTTTCTTGTTTAGTTTCGGTGTCATGACACAGTACCGGTCACAGAACCAACCGCTGGGAATGGAAACATCACACCTGCTACCAACTCCATGGAATCCTCAACCACAATGCTGGTACAACAAGCACCCCCAGAAATGTGCAATCATTCATAAAAGGGCTCTCTCAGTCATAGTACTCTATTGTGTTCCAACCAATTGACAAGCTATATCCTTTGCTTAGTGTTGCTATGCAGGATATATGGCTTGCAATGATCAGAAGAATGCTGGCAGGCTGCAAGCATTTCGAAAGGGACAAATTGCCTGGATCAGGCAGGCAGACTAGACAAGGAGGCAGAGTTATGGGGTTCCCATTAAGTGGATACAAAGAGCCATTGTATGGACAATATTTCCCATGTGTATCTGTTGGAAAAGCATTCCCGTGTGAAGCAGGTTGAGATAATGCTAAGAGTGTGCAAAGCTGAAGAATTTAAAATATAAAATGCATTTTGATTTGTTTAGCACTTTTTGGGTTACTACATGATTTCATGTGTGTTATTTCATAGTTTGTCTTCACTATTATTCTACAATGTAGAAAATAGTAAAAATAAAGTGAATGAGTAGGTGTGTCCAAACTTTGACTTGTACTGCACATATATATATATATATTTTATTCAAAATTTTCAGGGGGTGCTGCAGCACCCTCAGCACCCCTACTTCCTGCAGCTATGCACCTCGCCCCACTCCGCTCCAGCAAGTTTTTGAAAACAGCACAGAAATGACCTTTGATCTCCATAGATATTGTCTGTTTAGATTGCCCTTTGCCTACTGCAAACATCAGGGAATTTATTTTCAACCTTTCACTGAACTATTTTTGCTGACCGGGTGAATTTAGCGGATATTGATATATTGCTCTGAAAGAATTTGCAAACTTCTGTCACGTTCCTGACCTGTTTTCTGTTTAGTTTTGTGTGTTAGTTGGTCAGGACGTGAGTTTGGGTGGGCATTCTATGTTATCTGTTTCTATGTTGGTTTAGGGTTGCCTGGTATGGCTCTCAATTGGAGGCAGGTGTTTGGCGTTCCTCTAATTGAGAGTCATATTTAGGTAGGCTGTTCACAGTGTTTGTTTGTGGGTGATTGTCTCCTGTGATGTCTTCGTCGTTGTCGATGTTATTCACTTACGGGGCTGTTTGGCTGTTCGTGTGTTTTGATGTAACGTTCCTGTCCGTGAGTTAACATTTAGTGATGTGAGTTTATGTTCAGGTTTCGTTCTACGTCGTTTTGTTATTTTGTAAGTTTGTTAAAGTGTTTGTTTTTCGTATTGCCATTCTTCATCAGTTTTCGTTTATAAATAAAAAGATGGCTTATTTCCCGCAAACCGCATTTTGGTCTGAAGATCCTTCTCTCCTCACCTCATCCGAGGATGAGGAGAGCGACAGCCGTTACAGAATCACCCACCAACAAAATGTGACCAAGCGGTATGGGAATGCTCGACGGAGCAACAAGGATTTCTGGACTTGGGAGGAGATCCTGTCTGGTAGAGGACCCTGGGCGCAAACTGGAGAATATCGCTGCTCTCGTGAGAAGAGTGAGGCAGCCACAGCCCAGGAGCGGTGGTTTAAGGAGGCAGCTAGGAGACGTGGATGGAAGCCGGAGATTCAAGCTCGAAACCGGAATTATGAGGGGACACGTCTTGCACGGAAGCCCGAAAAGCCCGTGAGTAACTCCCAAAAAATTTCTTGGGGGGGGGGCTAAAGGGTAGTGGGCCAAGGGCAGGTAGGAGACCTGCGCCCACTTCCCAGGCTAACCGTGGAGAGCGGGAGTACGGGCAGACACCGTGTTACGCAGTAGAGCGCACGGTGTCTCCTGTACGTGTGCATAGCCCAGTGCGGGTTATTCCACCTCCCCGCACTGGTAGGGCTAGATTGGGCATTGAGCCGGATGTCATGAAGCCGGTCCTACATATCTGGCCACCAGTGCGTCTCCTCGGGCCGGTTTACATGGCACCTGCCTTACGCATGGTTTCCCCGGTTCGCCTACACAGCCCGGTGCGGGTTATTCCACCTCCTCGTACTGGGCGGGCGACCGGGAGCATTCAACCAGGTAAGGTTGGGCAGGCTCAATGCTCAAGAGAGCCAGTACGCCTGCACGGTCCGGTATTTCCGGCGCCACCTCCCCGCCCCAGCCTAGTACCTACAGTGCCTACATTACGCACTAGGCTACCAGTGCATTTCCAGAGCCCTGTTCCTCCTCCACGCACTCTCCCTATAGTGCGTGTATCCAGTTCAGTGCCTCCAGTTCCGGCCCCACGCACTAAGCCACCTGTGCGTCTCCTAAGTCCTGTACACACTGTCACTTCTCCCCCTACTAATCCTGATGTGCTTGTCCTCAGCCCGGTGTCACCAGTACCGGTACCACGCATCAGGGATAGAGTAGGCTTTGAGAATACAGTGTGCCCTGTCCCTGCTCCCCGCACTAGTATGAAGGTGCGTGTCCTTAGCCCGGTGCCTCCAGTTCCGGCACCACGCACCAGGTCTACAGTGCGTATTATCCGGCCAGAGCCATCCGTCTCCCCAGCGCCATCTGAGCCATCCGTCTCACCAGCGCCATCTGAGCCATCCGTCTCCCCAGCGCCATCTGAGCCATCCGTCTCCCCAGCGCCATCTGAGCCATCCGTCTGCCAGGAGCCTGCAAAGCCGCCCGTCTGCCATGAGCCTGCAAAGCCGCCCGTCTGCCATGAGCCTACAGAGCCATCCGCCAGACAGGAGCCGCTAGAGCCGTCAGCCAGACAGGAGCCGCTAGAGCCGCCCGCCAGACAGGATCTGCCAGAGCCGCCAACCAGACAGGATCTGCCAGAGCCGCCAACCAGACAGGATCTGCCAGAGCCGCCAACCAGACAGGATCTGCCAGAGCCGCCAATCAGACAGGATCTGCCAGAGCCGCCAGCGAGCCATGAGCAGCCAGAGCCGTCAGCGAGCCATGAGCAGCCAGAGCCGTCAGCGAGCCATGAGCAGCCAGAGCCGTCAGCGAGCCATGAGCAGCCAGAGCCGTCAGAGAGCCATGAGCAGCCAGAGCCGTCAGAGAGCCATGAGCAGCCAGAGCCGTCAGAGAGCCATGAGCAGCCAGAGCCATCAGAGAGCCATGAGCAGCCAGAGCCATCAGAGAGCCATGAGCAGCCAGAGCCATCAGAGAGCCATGAGCAGCCAGAGCCATCAGCCTGCCATGAGCGTCCAGAGCCGTCAGCCTGCCATGAGCGTCCAGAGCCGTCAGCCTGCCATGAGCGTCCAGAGCCGTCAGCCTGCCATGAGCGTCCAGAGCCGTCAGCCTGCCATGAGCGTCCAGAGCCGTCAGCCTGCCATGAGCGTCCAGAGCCGTCAAGCTGCCATGAGCGTCCAGAGCCGTCAGCCTGCCATGAGCGCCCAGAGCCGTCAGTCAGCCATGAGCTGTCCCTCAGCCAGAAGCGGCTAGTAATTCAGAACTGCCCCTCAGTCCAGAGCTGTCTCTCTGTCCGGAGCTGCCCTTCAGTCCGGAGTTGCCCCTCTATCCTGAGCTACCTCTTTATCCTGAGCTACCTCTCTCTCCTAAGCTATCCCTCTGTCCTGAGCTATCCCTATGTCCTGAGCTACCTTGTCCCAGAGCTGTCCTTGATTCTGGTGTTGCCCCTAAATTTAGGTGGGGTTATTTGGAGGGTGGTCATTGTGGGGAGGCTACGGAAGCGGGGATTGAATATGGTGGGGTGGGAACCACGCCCGGAGCCTAAGCCACCACCGTGGTCAGATGCCCACCCAGACCCTCCCCTGGACTTTTTGGTGATGCGTTCGGAGTACGCATCTTGAGGGGGGGGTTATGTCACGTTCCTGACCTGTTTTCTGTTTAGTTTTGTGTGTTAGTTGGTCAGGACGTGAGTTTGGGTGGGCATTCTATGTTATCTGTTTCTATGTTGGTTTAGGGTTGCCTGGTATGGCTCTCAATTGGAGGCAGGTGTTTGGCGTTCCTCTAATTGAGAGTCATATTTAGGTAGGGCGTTCTCACTGTTTGTTTGTGGGTGATTGTCTCCTGTGATGTCTTCGTCGTTGTCGATGTTATTCACTTACGGGGCTGTTTGGCTGTTCGTGTGTTTTGATGTAACGTTCCTGTCCGTGAGTTAACATTTAGTGATGTGAGTTTATGTTCAGGTTTCGTTCTACGTCGTTTTGTTATTTTGTAAGTTTGTTAAAGTGTTTGTTTTTCGTATTGCCATTCTTCATCAGTTTTCGTTTATAAATAAAAAGATGGCTTATTTCCCGCAAACCGCATTTTGGTCTGAAGATCCTTCTCTCCTCACCTCATCCGAGGATGAGGAGAGCGACAGCCGTTACAACTTCCCCCACGAGGCTCCAAGCATTTATCCATTACCTGGCCTGTTGTTGTCCCTTACGGAACGAGTCTGTGTTTTTTTGTGCTGATTAACAGGTGAAGTTTTCAATCAGGTTTTGGAGTAGGCTGAGGAGATAGGCTGAGACAGTGTGTCGGGGGTGTCTCAATTCATCAATCGGCCTCAATTTAGCCTGTACCTGGATCTCCTCTTCGGCCTTGGGAGCCCAGGCTAGGCTGTGTTCCAGTCCCATCAGACCTGTCTGGAAGGAGGTAGATGGAGGGACAGAGGAAGGTAGAGAGATTGGGAATAAGAGGGGGAAAGAGAGAGTGAACCAGATCAGATCAAGGGGAGGGTAAAGTGTCAAGGGAGATAAATAAAGTATTATTTTGTCTGTCACTATAAAATCTGTTAACTGACTCTTGGCAGCAGATACCCAGGCTCTCACCCTGGCAGTATCTTCTCTCGTCAACTGTTGACCTTGTCTCGAGTTGAGTTCTACATCCCTCATGGTCCTTGTTCCGCACCAACTGGCCTGCCTTATTAAAAACTGAAATTAGACTGTTGCCCTTTGCCTTCCTCCTCAGGAACATTCATATTCAACAATAATATATTTGAACAGAATGTCAACTTTCTGCACTTCCCCTTTTCTCACTCAGTAACTTCTCATATCACTCAGTAACTTTACACACACCAAGTTTCTCTTGACCCTTCCTTGACCCCTAACATATACATTCCTTATGCATATAAAATAATCAATAAGCTCTAGTATGGTAACAATAAGTATATTTCAAGCTAGTAATATACTCTGCTACTCAATGTAGTAATTTACTCTGCTGCTCAATGTAGTAAGGTACTCTGCTACTCAATGTAGTAATGTACTGTGCTACTCAATGTAGTAATGTACTGTGTTACTCAATGTAGTAATGTACTCTGCTACTCAATGTAGTAAGGTACTCTGCTACTCAATGTAGTAAGGTACTCTGCTACTCACTGTAGTAAGGTACTCTGCTACTCAATGTAGTATGGTACTCTGCTACTCAATGTAGTATGGTACTCTGCTACTCAATGTAGTATGGTACTCTGCTACTCAATGTAGTATGGCACTCTGCTACTCAATGTAGTAAGGTACTCTGCTACTCAATGTAGTATGGTACTCTGCTACTCAATGTAGTATGGTACTCTGCTACTCAATGTAGTAATGTACTCTGCTACTCAATGTAGTATGGCACTCTGATACTCAATGTAGTATGGCACTCTGCTACTCAATGTAGTATGGCACTCTGCTACTCAATGTAGTATGGCACTCTGCTACTCAATGTAGTATGGCACTCTGCTACTCAATGTAGTATGGTACTCTGCTACTCAATGTAGTAAGGTACTCTGCTACTCAATGTAGTAATGTACTGTGCTACTCAATGTAGTATGGTACTCTGCTACTCAATGTAGTAAGGCACTCTGCTACTCAATGTAGTAAGGTACTCTGCTACTCACTGTAGTAATGTACTCTGCTACTCAATGTAGTATGGTACTCTGCTACTCAATGTAGTAAGGTACTCTGCTACTCAATGTAGTATGGCACTCTGCTACTCAATGTAGTAAGGCACTCTGCTACTCACTGTAGTAATGTACTCTGCTACTCAATGTAGTATGGTACTCTGCTACTCAATGTAGTAAGGTACTCTGCTACTCACTGTAGTAATGTACTCTGCTACTCAATGTAGTATGGTACTCTGCTACTCAATGTAGTAAGGTACTCTGCTACTCAATGTAGTATGGCACTCTGCTACTCAATGTAGTAAGGTACTCTGCTACTCAATGTAGTAAGGTACTCTGCTACTCAATGTAGTAATGTACTCTGCTACTCAATGTAGTATGGCACTCTGCTACTCAATGTAGTAAGGCACTCTGCTACTCAATGTAGTAATGTACTCTGCTACTCAATGTAGTATGGCACTCTGCTACTCAATGTAGTAAGGCACTCTGCTACTCAATGTAGTATGGCACTCTGCTACTCAATGTAGTAAGGCACTCTGCTACTCAATGTAGTAAGGTACTCTGCTACTCAATGTAGTATGGTACTCTGATACTCAATGTAGTATGGCACTCTGATACTCAATGTAGTAAGGCACTCTGCTACTCAATGTAGTAAGGTACTCTGCTACTCAATGTAGTATGACACTCTGATACTCAATGTAGTAAGGCACTCTGATACTCAATGTAGTAAGGTACTCTGCTACTCAATGTAGTATGGTACTCTGATACTCAATGTAGTATGGCACTCTGCTACTCAATGTAGTATGGCACTCTGCTACTCAATGTAGTAAGGCACTCTGCTACTCAATGTAGTAAGGTACTCTGCTACTCAATGTAGTATGGTACTCTGATACTCAATGTAGTATGGCACTCTGCTACTCAATGTAGTAATGTACTGTGCTACTCAATGTAGTATGGTACTCTGCTACTCAATGTAGTAAGGCACTCTGCTACTCAATGTAGTAAGGTACTCTGCTACTCAATGTAGTAAGGCACTCTGCTACTCAATGTAGTAATGTACTCTGCTACTCAATGTAGTATGGTACTCTGCTACTCAATGTAGTATGGTACTCTGCTACTCAATGTAGTAAGGCACTCTGCTACTCAATGTAGTAAGGTACTCTGCTACTCAATGTAGTAAGGCACTCTGCTACTCAATGTAGTAATGTACTCTGCTACTCAATGTAGTATGGTACTCTGCTACTCAATGTAGTATGGTACTCTGCTACTCAATGTAGTAAGGCACTCTGCTACTCAATGTAGTAATGTACTCTGCTACTCAATGTAGTAAGGCACTCTGCTACTCAATGTAGTATGGTACTCTGCTACTCAATGTAGTAAGGCACTCTGCTACTCAATGTAGTAATGTACTGTGCTACTCAATGTAGTATGGTACTCTGCTACTCAATGTAGTAAGATACTCTGCTACTCAATGTAGTAAGGTACTCTGCTACTCAATGTAGTAAGGTACTCTGCTACTCAATGTAGTAATGTACTCTGCTACTCAATGTAGTAATGTACTGTGTTACTCAATGGAGTAATGTACTGTGTTACTCAATGTAGTAATGTACTGTGCTACTCAATGTAGTATGGTACTCTGCTACTCAATGTAGTAAGATACTCTGCTACTCAATGTAGTAAGATACTCTGCTACTCAATGTAGTAAGGTACTCTGCTACTCAATGTAGTAAGGTACTCTGCTACTCAATGTAGTATGGTACTCTGCTACTCAATGTAGTAAGATACTCTGCTACTCAATGTAGTAAGGCACTCTGCTACTCAATGTAGTAAGGTACTCTGCTACTCAATGTAGTAAGGTACTCTGCTACTCAATGTAGTAAGGTACTCTGCTACTCAATGTAGTAAGGTACTCTGCTACTCAATGTAGTAAGGTACTCTGCTACTCAATGTAGTAAGGCACTCTGCTACTCAATGTAGTAAGGTACTCTGCTACTCAATGTAGTATGGTACTCTGCTACTCAATGTAATAAGGTACTCTGCTACTCAATGTAGTAAGGTACTCTGCTACTCAATGTAGTAAGATACTCTGCTACTCAATGTAGTAAGGCACTCTGCTACTCAATGTAGTAAGGTACTCTGCTACTCAATGTAATATCTATCTCCGTCTGGTTCTCTGTCTAGCAGATCAAGGTGTTTGGTGAGTACGGTCACAGTCATACCCTGTGGGTGTCACCCAGGGACACTGCCTGGGATGTGTGCCATATGTTGGTGCAGACGGCCCACTGCAGTGAACAGGAGGACTGGGCTCTGATCGAGCAACATCTAGCCCTGGGCTTGAGTATGAACACACACACACACACACGTCACACACACTCCGAACCAAACACACACAGATGCCATACATGCACATACACATACACACGCACGTACGCACGTACGCACGCACGCACGCACGCACACACACACACACTGTCTGTTACACACACACACTGTCCAAACATTGCTACTTTTTATGACTGGCCCAGCAGATGCCAGTCATAAAAAAAGTCTAGATGAGATGAGAAGAAATTGGATTATGGTGTCCATATAAGGACAGCCTCAGACCCATAAGGAGTTGCTGTCAGACTCACTCTGCTTGAGAAAGCCTGCATAGCCAGTAGCTTTCCAGGAAAAGGGTTGGCCACCCCTATCCTACACTATGTGAAGTATTTCTCTGGGTTTTTTCCCCAAGAGTGAGTTCTGGAGGACCACTAGGTGGTGTTGGAGGTGCGGGCTGCCTGGCCCCCAAAAGACACTGTACATCAGTGAGTGACTCACAAGGCTCCTGTCTCTTGTCATTGTGTGCTTGTAAACAAACACACATGACTGGGGAGAACCGGTAAGCTTCATCATAAAAAATTATGTGACAGATAAAATGAAGAATGTAATCTTCTTTATCTGTTGAGGTATTGCACAAGTTGACTGCAGGTGCAGTATTTACTTAAAAAGTAGCTACAAATATTCAAATGTCTTAAAAAACAATCCCGTGGCTATTTCCAAATACCCCGATATACGGTATAACGCCCAAGCCTAACATATACCCACCCACACACGCATGCACATACAATCACATTGTATTTTCTGATCTGTTTCTCTGTTTATTGGCATGGTGTGACATGTCTTTGCATGTACATGCAGTAAGCAAAATAAACATTTGTCAGGTTTTTAAAAAATTGCTTTGATTTGCCTGATGGCTTGCCTCAACCCCTTGAAACCCTCCATTTTGGCCCTATAGAGACCTTGTGTTATCTAAATAACCCTTTGGTTTACAGCTGTTGATTCACTGTAGCTTCCTCTTCCTGTTAAAGCCATTTTCCCCCCGAGCACATGATCTCAGACAGTGCTGATGACACCAAGGGAATGACCTCAGCAGAGCTCATCCAGGGAAACGGCCTACTGCCCTGGTATAGCTTCTCCTTTACAGTGTATTCTAGGTTTCACTCTAGATGAGAATAAACCATTACCACTGTGGGTAGCTGAGCGTTGGACCAGTAACTGAAAGCGGGTTAGAATCCCCTAGCCAACGCGGTGAAAAATCTGTTGATGTGCTCTTGAGAAAGTCACTTTACCCTAATTGCTCCTGTAAGTCGATCTTGATAAGAGTGTTTGCTAAATGACTACAATGCACAATTTGCTAAATTACTTCGACAGAAAGTCCCATTGAAAGTAATTGACAAGCAATTTAATGCACATTGATTTAGTTATATTCATATCAAATCAATGGTATGTAGATATTTATAGTATATTGTGTTGTTATGCTCCATCGACGGATAGCCTTGTCTTACTTAGGATGGGCGCAGTTAATCAAATATCCAAACTGATGTTAATATTTTTTATTTTTTTCAAATAATTTTTTTGATTATTGTTATTATGAACAAAACAAATACCAAAACAGAAATATACAAACAAGAGTACATAAACCTAACAGACAGGGATATTACATATCGAGATCAATTTTCATTTGGTCAAAAAGTTTTATGGTGCGTATTGCTTTTTTGCTTTTACATTTACTGATAACTTTTCTGATAATATTTCAATTCTATCTTAAATAATGTAAAGAGAGGTTTGTTCTTTTCCCACTTCATTTTATGGATAAATAATCTTCCATGAAAGATAAACAAATGAACAATGAAAGTTAAATCAGGGTCCATATCATTTGGATCAAAATAAAACGTAATATCAGAGGCTTTCAAATGAACATTTTAACAATTGTTTATTTTCAAATAGTCTTCTAACTCACTCCAAAATCTTCTGACATAAGAACAGTCTCAAAATATATGGTCAAGAGTTTCAGAGTCACAACCACAAAATACACATTTGTTATCAATAGCTATTAGGAATCTGTGTATAATAAAGGTCTTTAGAGGGTAGATTCTATGAATGAGTTTGTATGATAATTCTTTCACCTTATTAGGTATACAATATTTGCCAGATAACAATGAGACTTTGTTCCAGTTCACTTGTCCTAGGGCTGCATTCCAGTACATTTTAGCAGAGGGAATAGTAACATCTTGACATGGTTTTCTTATATGCATGTTATTGCATTTATAGTTTAAAATGTAAATTCCTTCTAGCTGTATTGAGGCTACAAAATCCTCAACAGTTGCACTTGTAGTAGTGTTATATTCTCCTAAAAGAAGAATAGCACCTTTAGGGACAGCTCTAACAACTATTTGAAACTCCTCAGGGTTGAATGTAACATTGTGTGTTCTCATGAATTCTGAATAATCATATAGTTGTCTATCATTATTCAATAATTGTTTAACCCAGATAATGCTGTTGTCAAACCAGTTCTGGAAAAACAAAGACTTGTTTTTGTATTTTATGTATTATTTATTCCAGATTTTATATCTATGTGGGGGGAAATTATGCTTGTACATGAGGTTCCAAGTTAGACGTACTTAGTTAGTTAGTTAGCAAGCTTAATAGGGATCTTACCCACATCAAAGTTGTATTTGAGTAAGAATTCTAGACCACCAATCTGTTGGAATATTAAATTAGGGATTATATTCCAAAAGCAATCCCTATTTATTAAATAGTTTTGCATCCATTTGATTTCAAAGATTATATTAGAGGTATTAAAATCCGGAGCATTCAACCCTCCCTCACTTTGGGTGCTACATATTACAGCTTTTCTTAAATAATGAGGTTTATTTCTCCATATGAAGTTAAATAATTTAGTATCAACCATTTTAGTTACTGACAGAGGAACATCCACGGCAAGGGAGGTATAAACTAATCTGGACAGACCTTCAGATTTTGACAAAAGTACACGTCCAGATAAAGAAAGATCTCTTTTCCAATTTTCTCTACAATAGGAGAGAAAATTGATCTTTGCTAACTTTAATACCAATATATGTGATCACATCCTTTACAGGGATATTACATACTGAGTTTAAGTCACATCTTTTCAACGCAAATAATTCACATTTCCTAATATTCAGAGATAAATCAGACACATGTGAGAAGGCATTAATACACTCAATAGCTTTCCTGACTTCATTATGATCTTAAAAAAAAAAAGTGTGGTGTCGTCAGCCAATTGTGAACATTTGATCACTTTATCTTGTATCTGAATACCCCTAAAGCTATCCTTATTGATATGAAGTGCCATAAATCCTCTTAAGGATCCGCCCTTTTTTTTTCAATTTTCACCTACAATTACATACCCAAATCTAACTGCCTGTAGCTCAGGCCCTGAAGCAAGGATATGCATATTCTTGGTAACATTTGAAAAGAAACACTTTGAAGTTTGTGGAAATGTGAAAGGAATGTAGGAGAATATAACACAATAGATCTGGTAAAAGATAATACAAAGAAATAAACAAACGTTATTTTGTATAATCTTTGAAATGCAAGAGAAAGGCCATAATGTATTATTCCAGCCCAGGTGCAATTTAGATTTTGGCCACTAGATCGCAGCAGTGTATTTTCAAAGTGTTGGACTGATCCAATGAACCATTGCATTTCTGTTCAAGATTTTGTCTCAAGACTGCCCAAATGTGCCTAATTTGTTTATTAATATCTTTCATGTTCAAAATTGTGCACTCTCCTCAAACAATATCATGGTATTCTTTCACTGTAATAGCTACTGTAAATTGGACAGTGCAGTTAGATTAAAAATAATTTAAGCTTTCTGCCAATATCAGTAAGAGCATTGAAGATGGGTCGTGGCTGGGTCTTCCAGCATGACAACGACCCGAAACACACAGCCAGGGCAACTAAGCAGTGGCTCCGTAAGAAGCATCTCAAGGTCCTGGAGTGGCCTAGCCAGTCTCCAGACCTGAACCCAATAGAAAATCTCTGGAGGGAGCTGAAAGTCCGTATTGCCCAGCGACAGCCCCGAAACCTGAAGGATCTGGAGAAGGTCTGTTTGGAGGAGTGGGCCAAAATCCCTGCTGCAGTGTGTGCAAACCTGGTCAAGAACTACAGGAAACGTATGATCTCTAATTGCAAACAAAGGTTTCTGTACCAAATATTAAGTTCTGCTTTTCTGATGTATCAAATACATATGTCATGCAATAAAATGCAAATTAATTACTTAAAAATCATACAATGTGATTTTCAGGATTTTTGTTTTAGATTCCGTCTCTCACAGTTAAAGTGTACCTATGATAAAAATTACAGACCTCTACATGCTTTGTAAGTAGGAAAACCTGCAAAATCGGCAGTGTATCAAATACTTGTTCTCCCCACTGTATATACTTACCATGGTACTACAGTCAGCTGCACTTCATATGTAGCCGAGCAGATGAAGTGGGATATTTCTAATCAATGGAAAATGGAATTAAAATGATGGAATTATGTTACTTTAATGAGAAGGAGTAGGCTACAATGATCAACCAAGGTAGGCTGTTGTTTAATCTGAATGGAGTTGTTGTAGAAAAGAAGGGGGATAGCACAATCTACACCCAGAAAGTGCCACGTCATGACAATGGCTATATACAGGAAGTACCAGTACCAAGTCGATGTGCAGGGGTACAGAAGAATAACATGGCTATATACAGGGAGTACCAGTACCATGTCGATGTGCAGGGGAACGGAAGAATAACATGGCTATATACAGGAAGTACCAGTACCAAGTCGATGTGCAGGGGTACGGAAGAATAACATGGCTATATACAGGGAGTACCAGTACCAAGTCGATGTGCAGGGGTACGGGGTAATTACATGGCTATATACAGGAAGTACCAGTACCAAGTCGATGTGCAGGGGAACGGGGTAATAACATTGCTATATACAGGGAGTACCAGTACCAAGTCGATGTGCAGGGGTACGGAAGAATAACATGGCTATATACAGGGAGTACCAGTGCGGAGTCGATGTGCAGGGGTACGGAGGAATAACATGGCTATATACAGGGAGTACCAGTACCAAGTCGATGTGCAGGGGTACGGGGGAATAACATTGCTATATACAGGGAGTACCAGTGCGGAGTCGATGTGCAGGGGTACGGAAGAATAACATGGCTATACACAGGTAGTACCAGTACCAAGTCGATGTGCAGGGGTACGGGGTAATAACATGGATATATACAGGAAGTACCAGTACCAAGTCGATGTGCAGGGGTACGGGGTAATAACATGGCTATATACAGGAAGTACCAGTACCAAGTCGATGTGCAGGGGTACGGGGTAATAACATTGCTATATACAGGGAGTACCAGTACTAAGTCGATGTGAAGGGGAATGGGAGAATTGAGCTATCTATGTACGTATAAGTAGGGGTAAAGTGACTAGATAACAGGATAGATAATAGACCGTATCAGCATCATATGTGGTGATGGTGAAAGTGTGTGAGTGAGCGTGCGTAGCGTCAGTATGCATGTGTGCTGTGTGTTGTGTGTGTGTGTTTGTGTGCAAGTGTGTGTGTGTGTGCATAGAGTCAGTGCAAGAGAGTTATTGCAAAGAAGGGTCAAGGCAGGTAGTCCGGGTAGCCATTTGATGATATACTGTATTTAGCAGTCTTATGGCTTGGGGGTAGAAGCTGTTCAGGGTCCTGTTGGTTCCAGACTTGGTGCACTGGTACCGCTTACCGTGCGGTAGCAGAGAGAACAGTCTATGGCTTGGGTGGCTGGAATCTCTGACAATTTTTTGGGCCTTCCTCTGACACCACCTTGTATAGAGGTCCTGGATGTCAGGGAGCTCTGCCCCAGTGATGTACTGGGCCATACTCACCCCCCCTCTGTAGCGCCTTGTGGTCGCGTGCCTTGCAAGTTGCCGTACCAAGCGGTGATGCAGCCAGTCAAGATGCTTTCAACGATGCAGCTGTAGAACTTTTTGGGGGTCTGATGGCCCATGCCAAATCTTTTCAGCCCACTGAAGGGGAAGAGGCGCTGTCGCACCCTCTTTACAACTCTTTTCAACTGTGTGGGTGTGTGTGGACCATGTTAATTCCTTAGTGATGTAGACGCTAAGGACCTTGATGATCTCGACCCACTCCACTACAGCCCCATCGATGTGGATGGGTTGTGCTCGCCCCTTCGTTTCCTGTAGTCCACAATCAGCTCCTTTGTCTTGCTGACGACTAGAGAGAGGTTGTTGTCCTGGCACCACACTGCCAGGTCTCTGACCTCCTCTCTATATTAAAAAATATGCTACCTCATCGTCATCAGTGATCAGTCCTACCACTGTTGTGTCATCAGCAAACTTGATGATGGTGTTGGAGTCGTGCCTGGCCGTGCAGGCATGAGTGAACAGGGAGTACAGGAGGGGACTGAGCACGCACCCCTGAGGGGCCCCCGTGTTGAGGATCAGTGTGGCGGATGTATTGTTACCTACCCTTACCACCTGGGGGCGGCCCGTTAGGAAGTCCAGGATCCAGTTGCAGAGGGAGGTGTTTAGTCCCAGGGTCCTTAGCTTAGTGATGAGCTTTGAGGGCACTATGGTGTTGAACGCTGAGCTGTAGTCAATGAATAGCATTCTCACATAGGTGTTCCTTTTGTCCAGGTGTGAAATGGCAGTGTGGAGTGCAATAGAGATTGCATCATCTGTTGATCTGTTGGTGTGATATGCAAATTTGAGTGGGTCTAGAATTTCTGGGATAATGGTGTTGATGTGACCCATGACCAGCCTTTCAAAGCATTTCATGGCTACAGACGTGAGTGCTACGGGTCGGTAGTCATTTAGCCAGGTTACCTTAGTATTCTTGGGCACAGGGACTATGGTGGTCTGCTTGAAACATGTTGGTATTACAGACTCAGACAGGGAGAGATTGAAAATGTCAGTGAAGACACTTGCCTTGTGAATGTTGACCTGTTTAAAGGTCTTACTCACATCGGCATCCGGAACAGCTGATGATCTCATGCATGTTTCAGTGTTACTTTCCTCAAAGCGAGCATATTTAGCTCGTCTGGTAGGCCCGTGTCCCTGGGCAGCTCTCGGCTGTGCTTCCCTTTGTAGTCTGTAATAGTTTGCAAGCCCTGCCACATCCGACGAGCGTCGGAGCCGGTGTAGTATGATTCGATCTTAGTCCTGTATTGACGCTTTTCCTGTTTGATGGTTCGTCGGAGGGCATAGTGGGATTTCTTATAAGCTTCCGGGTTAGAGTCCCGCTTCTTGAAAGCGGCAGCTCTACCCTTTAGCTCAATGCGAATGTTGCCTGGAATCCATGGCTTGTTTCAAACTCGTTTCTCTGTGTAGTGTGAGGAGGACGGTAGGAAGTACTACACCATGGACGATGGCCTCACCCTCTTCGTTGACCTTCTGCAGCTGGGGGAGTTCCACCAGATCAACAAATGCATCCTCCCCATCTGCCTCAAACACCCCTGTGTCTGTGTCGCCCTCTGACCACTGGGCTAGGGACACCCCATATGACCACTGGGCTAGGGACACCCCATATGACCACTGGACTAGGGACAACCCATCTGACCACTGGGCTAGGGACACCCCATATGACCACTGGGCTAGGGACACCCTATATGACCACTGGGCTAGGGACACCCCATATGACCACTGGGCTAGGGACACCCTATATGACCACTGGGCTAGGGACACCCCATATGACCACTGGGCTAGGGACACCCTATATGACCATTGGGCTAGAGACACCCCATATGACCACTGAGCTAGGGACACCCCTGACCACGGGGTCACTGTCACCCCATACTGTATGACCACTGGGCCACCAGAGCCATACAGTAGACTATGAGCTTTGCGTTAATCCTGCATTAGGCTATTGGTGTGAACACATAATGATGCCTGTGGAGCTCAGATTGTGATTAAATCAATGATCCATGCAGTAACTAGTGTGATGGGGGCTAGACATGGGTGGTCTCGGCTATACACCCCTAGCAGTTGCTTTTTATATGATTTATTTTTAAGTGGACCTAACTAATTTGTCGTTTCAGATACCCCCCCCCCTCCCGTTTTGTGTTTTAATTAATTGCTTGCAATCCCTGTGAGGCTAAGTTTAATTAGGCATTGTGCACCGACTTTAGCTGGCACAGCTTTAAGGTCTTTAGAAAGAGCACCGTCATTCGTGCTGTGATTCTGTGCTTTACCGAACGAATTTGACTTGCTTAAGGGCTTGTTCACTCCCTTGTGAAGCAATATCACTGTGGATAGTTGGCTGGATTGCCACAACTGAGCAGATTCTTCCATTTAGAAAGTAACATTGTCATACATACATCCTTAGGGGCTCGGTGATTTGCAGATGAAATTGATGCACAGCAAGAACCTTTCAATGTGTGGGATGTACATTGTGCAAGTTCTTGAGTGCACCACTAGAGAGCCCTCTTCATACACGGGATAGCAGAGCCGAAGATGTGAGAGTTGATTTGTCATTGAGGAATGGATCAGGGCTTTACCCAGCAGGGTACACTGTTTAGAAGGTCGCAGTTGGAAATCAACTGTATGTTATTCACATCAGGAATTATCAAGCCTGTTCTGCGCAATAAATACATTTCTATCCGTAATGTTCTGTAAAATTGCACCATCTTGAATAAGCCCAGGTTTGGGCTCCCGAGTGGCGCAGCGGTCTAAGGCACTGCATCTCAGTGCTAGAGGCGTCACTACAGACCCTGGTTCGATTCCAGGCTGTATCACAACCGGCTGTGATTGGGAGTCCCATAGGGCGGCGCACAATTGGTCCCGTGTCGTCCGGGTTAGGGTTTGGCCAGGGTAAGCCGTCATTGTAAATAAGAATTTGTTCTTAACTGACTTCCCTAGTTAAATAAAGGTTAAATAAAAAATATAAAACATTTGTGAAATACTGTAACTACTCTGAATGCCTTTTGAATTATTTACAATTACGTAAATATATGTATTCTCAATTACTGTTTTATGATTCACTGTGTATTTCACTGTGTATGGCTTTCATACTTGGACACAATACTAAGTGCCATAAATCCATATAACACTTAGCACTCTTAAATGCATATTTTTGCACAATGTTGGTTGAGGGAGATCTATTTTGACATCTTGCTTTTTGTTGTTACCTGAAAAAGAGACCTATGCGGGCTCTTCATTCCTACCCTGCATGTTCATAGTGAGTACTTACATGTATGACATTTCTATCAATGACATCTAAGGCTTTTATCGGAATAAGTGGTTCTAGATATGCAACGTATTATACATCTCAATTTGTTCAACGCACAAGGCCAGTTTCATGTTGTTTTCATTTAATTCAATTGTACTGTGTGATATACAACATGGCAAATGTCCATATCTCTTTCATAACTGCTAAATAAATCATGTATTTACTATATGATTTCTGAAATTGGATCTAATTTGCATTTTCGTACTGTAATCATGGCCATGACCAGATAGAGTTGTCTTATCACTATGGCTACGGTATCTGCGTATAAATAAATATCTCCCCAACATAAAAACAACAAGAATGGACCTCTATGTTACTGATGAATAGCCTACCTATGTACCATTTGACAGTAGAGTGTTAGTTTTGGGTAGGCTATAAAGCTTAAGACTTGATTTCTCTGGTGGTCTACAGAACGGTGTAAGTGTATGTGTGTGTGTGTGTGTGTTTGTGTGTATGGTTAAATAGCTTCGCTAAACCTTCAGATCCATTTGCCAGCCCTGCAGGGGTTGCCACGGCAACAGGTTTCCCCCCATAGTAGGCCTTTAGATGGGCAGGTAAATGGAGAGCTTTAAAGAAGCTGAGGGATCAAATGAGCCTGATAGGCTAGATTCTAATGAATGGCATACAATTAGAAAAATTTGGCAGATATGTTAGAGACCAAGAGAGACATGGACTAATACTGCAACAGTGTCAACAGGGTTAAATATCCTAAACATGTCATAGCGTAAATATTAACTATGGATGACAGGTTGTCATCGTACAAGATCATGTGTTGTCTAATAACCTACATGGGAGGTAAGAAATACATTAATCTATTCACCAATCAAAATATATTAATATACTATCTAACTTGTTATTTCTCATCTATCTCTCTCTCTCTCTCTTACTCTCTCTTTCATTCTCTCTCTGTGTGGTGGTTGTCGCTGGGTCAGTCTAATGAATGTAATGTTACTGAATCTTTCTGAAGCGTTTCCTGGAACCAGATTCATTATTCAGCTGCTGCGCCTAGACGGTGAGAGAGGAACTGCACTAGCTGTCAAAGGGCAGCAATGAATCTGTCACTATACAGTCTCCTCTCTCCCTCCCTCTCTCTCTCCCTTCTCCTCTCACAGTCACCCTTCTCTCCCTCCCTCCTCTCTCTTCCTCCTCTCTTCCTCCTCTCTTTCTCTCCGCCTCTCTCTCCCTTCTCTCTCTCCCTCCTCTCGCTTCCTCCTGTCTCTCCCTCCTCTCTCTCTCCCTCCTCTCTCCCTCCTCCCTCTCTCTCCCTCCTCTCGCTCTCTCCCTCCGCTCTCTCCCTCCTCTCCCTCTCTCCCTCCTCTCCCTCTCTCTCTCCTCTCTCTCTCCCTCCTCTCCCTCTCTCCCTCCTCTCTCTCCCTCCTCTCCCTTTTCTTCCTTCTCCACTTTCCCATTTTTCCTTCTGTTCTCCGTCTGCTCTGCCTCTCCTCTTTGCAGATGTCATCCACCTCTCACTCTGTGAGTAACTCTAGTACTCCATGTCTCCCTTTCTTAATTATACTCTGAAGGAATTCAAGAGTTTTGAACTGCATAGAATTCAGTGGAAACTAAGATGAAGCTTGCAGTAGTTTCCCATCTTGACCTATCTTTTCCTTCTCTCAATAGAAAGCAAGGTGGGCTGAGAAAGAGAATATCCAAGTGAATACAGTACCTCGCTCAAGGGCAAATTGAAGGCCTCACTCCAACCTGGCACAGTGAGTGTCACTCACCCACTTACTACATTCAGGGCCATCTTTAATATATCACCATGTTTTATTAACCAGTCAGCAAACAAACGGCCTGTGGCTCTTTATGACCACACACACATGGGCTATACATTACACAAACATGTTATCTCTTACACGACACACACCCAGGCATAAACCTAGGCACAGACACAGCATATAATTCTTACAAAGCTATATGCAATAGTATCTGTTCAACAAACTAAATTGGACTTTATGGTCAACAGACAGTAGTCTTCATGTTGTGTGCGTTATTTTGTGTCACACAGGATATGATGTAGCCCAGGCCTGACCCTGAAAACACACTGCTACCTTCTCATTAATTCATGGCCTTCCACACTGGATTGAATTACAGCCTACGGTAACCCAGGATTTACTTAGACCATGTCTGTCCTGTGTCCTCTAACACACATGCACACACACACACGACACACACACACACTGCTCATAGATCAACTGGTTTCACTTCGTATCGTAGTTCACGCATACAAAATACTAGACACTAACGCATCCATGGGACTCTCTTTAGTGCTCTTGTCGAGACACATCTTTGTTAGTTTCCATTATTTATATCTACCATCAGTAAGTTTGGTTAGTGTCAAAGACACTAGAAAAAGTACAAGACAACGCCACACACTGTCCCAAATGTCACACCTGCAACCAATGGTTAACATAGTATGAGTTGACAAACATATAGTTGGGATTTTATCTTTGGTTCAAAAACATTTCTCATACATAAAGGTTGCGTTCCCCTGCTCAGACGTTGCATGCTTTAACCAATGGTCGCGTGCCACGTCATTGACTGTGTCATCGACTGACAGATTACATATGATGTGTCTAGCTCTAGCTGATATGTAAAATAACTACCCAGGCATTGTAAGATCTGGCATGCGTCAGCAACGCCTGGGCAGAGGAACGCGTCCAAAGACATGATTACTCTACAAGTCATACATCCTGAATAGTATCCAATGAAATAACATGCCTAGATTAAATGTAGCATCCATGGTCATTTGGACCAGAGATCAAAGCCACAGATTTCTTTTTGGGACACTGTGCCTTTAAGAGGAGTGTGTCGGGGGAGGGGTTTACATTAATAAAACATTAGTTTATTCAGTGGACATGCAAAGACATGGGTAAATGCTCTCCTGCACTGTAGCATGCTGGATTTCACATACACAGACAGACAGACAGACAGACAGACATACAGACAGACAGACAGACAGACAGACAGACAGACAGACAGACAGACAGACAGACAGACAGACAGACAGACAGACAGACAGACAGACAGACAGACAGACAGACAGACAGACAGACAGACAGACAGACAGACAGACAGACAGACAGACACACCCCTGCCAACCCACCACAGAACAGACATACTCACACCAACCCTAAAACACTCTCCCCCGTGCAGTGTGGCTGTACCAGAAAAACTGGACGGAGACAAAAACATGGATGCAGAGAAAACAGAAGAATGAAGAGAGAAGCAGAAGAAGAAAGAAGGAAAAGAAAGACGACTTAATGGAAGAATATATACTATGAGGAGAACAGAAAACAGAGTGAAAGGATACAAAGAAGCAGAGCTGAGATCCAGTACTAACACAGTACAGGACGGTGTAGAAGTGTGACTGTCGTGGTGCAGAATGGGAAATTCTTCATCCCCAGGCATGTCAACTCTATCTCCGTGCATACTGTAGTTACTGCAGGTATTTTTTATTTTTACTTGAGTGCCTTTCTCTCAAATGCTGCGGCTGGAAGTTCTCTTTGATCTTTTGACCTGGGGGATGGATGCTGATTTGGGAATGTATTTTTTGGTATTTTCATGTTCTCGTTGATATGCCAATGTTTGATTGACTGGTTTGAATGAAGTCTTATCAGTGAGTATGTTTTCTCGCCTCCATATGATGGTTATTGATAAATGTCTAAATGCACAATATTGACATGCTGTATTTGAAATATTTTTGCATGTGTGTTGCAGGTAGAATGTCAGGGGCTTGGACTTTCCGTTGTGTTCCTTAAAAATGTTTATTGATATAGTATTATAGTGGTTTGAAGGGGCATTTTACAGGCAAATTGGGACTAAAATATGTTAATGATATTAATGTGATGAGAGACATATAAATATATATATACTGTGTAGAGAGAGAGAGCGAGAGAGATCTGAAGAGGATATGGGATGCACATGCTATGCACATGCTATGCACATGCTATGCTCCATGATATTATCCCCACTGACATTCGATTGTTATTACTGAACTAGATTGTTATTACTGTACATCAAGGTAGCCCTCACTTTATATACACTTTGATATTGATATATAAACTGGAGGCTGGCCTGAGGTACATTTAAGAGTATACACAGTTGACGTCTGAAGTTTACATACACTTAGCTTGGAGTCATTAAAACTAGTTTTTCAACCACTCCACAAAATTCTTGTTAACAAACTACAGTTTTGGCAAGTCGGTTAGGACATCTACTTTGTGCATGACACAAGTAATTTTTCCAACAAATGTTTACAGACAGATTATTTCACTTATAATTCACTGTATCACAATTCCAGTGGGTCAGAAGTTGACATACACTAAGTTGACTGTGCCTTTAAACAGCTTGGAAAATTCCAGAAAATTATGTCATGGCTTTAGAAGCTTCTGATTTGAGTCAATTGGAGGTGTACCTGTGGATGTAGTTCAAGGCCTACCTTCAAACTCAGTGCCTCTTTGCTTGTCATCATGGGAAAATCAAACGAAATCAGCCAAGACCTCAGAAAACAAAATTGTAGACCTCCACAATTCTGGTTCATCCTTGGGAGCAATTTCCAAACAATAGTACGTAAGTATAAACACCATGGGACCACACAGCTGTCATACCGCTCAGGAAGGAGACTTGTTCTGTCTCCTAGAGATGAACGTACTTTGTTTCGAAAAGTGCAAATCAATCCCAGAACAACAACAAAGGACCTTGTGAAGATGCTGGATGAAACAGGTACAAAAGTATTTATATCCACAGTAAAACGAGTCATATATCAACATCACCTGAAAGGCCACTCAGCAAGGAAGAAGCCACTGCTCCAAAACTGCCATAAAAATGCCAGACTACGGTTTGCAACTGCACATGGGGGCAAAGATCATACTTTTTGGAGAAATGTCCTCTGGTCTGATGAAACAAAAATAGAACTGTTTAGCCATAATGACCATCATTATGTTTGGAGGAAAAATGGGGAGGCTTGCAAGCCGAAGAACACCATCCCAACTGTGAAGCACGGGGGTGGCAGCATCATGTTGTGGCGGTGCTTTGCTGCAGGAGGGACTAGTGCACTTCACAAAATAGATGGAATCATGAGGTAGGAAAATTATGTGGATATATTGAAGCAACATCTCAAGACATCAGTCAGGAAGTTAAAGCTTGGTCGCAAATGTGTCTTCCTAATGGACAATGACCCCAAGCATACTTCCAAAGTTGTGGCAAAATGGCTTAAGGACAACAAAGTCAAGGTATTGGAGTGGCCATCACAAAGCCCTGACCTCAATCCAATAGAAAATGTGTGGGCAGAACTGAAAAAGTGTGTGCGAGCAAGGAGGCCTACAAACCTGACTCAGTTACACCAGCTCTGTCAGGAGGAATAGGCCAAAATTCACCCAACTTATTGTGGGAAGCTTAAGGAAGGCTACCCGAAACGTTTGACCCAAGTTAAACAATTTAAAGGCAATGCTACCAAATACTAATTGAGTGTATGTAAACTTCTGACCCACTGGGAATGTGATGAAAGAAATAAAAGCTGAAATAAATCATTCTCTCTACTATTATTCTGCCATTTCACATTCTTAAAATAAAGTGGTGATCGTAACTGACCTAAAACAGGGATGGGATTATTGGATTAAATGTCAGGAATTGTGAAAAACTGATTTTAAATCTATTTGGCTAAGGTGTATGTAAACTTCCAACTTCAACTGTATACGGGCAGTAGTGTATTAGGATTGACATTTTCTGTGCATAAAAATGCATCGCTCCGCACTGTGAGAAAACAAAAAAAATTCCAACGCAGGGAATAAATTCTGAGTTGATATTTTTACTGAATGAACACATTGCCTTGTGTTGTGCCATGAATGGCTGTCATGCGTCGTATGTTTGTATTTAGAGACTTTCTTTGAGCTCTGCAGAGTGAAGGAGGTTTTCTCAGCACTGTGCGTTTTTCTCAGACTTGCCTTAAAAGCCTGAAATCTTCATGTGTAGCGACTGAATGAGTTAAGCTCACTCTTCTCAGTGACACGTGAAAAAGCCTTGAGGGGGGGGAAATACAAACATCAGATACATAGAATGTATGAGTGACTGACTGAGGAAGAAAAGGGATACAGGAAAGAGTCTGTCACACGGAAATAGCAGTCTTTGGAAACGGGGAAACGGAGCTGAACTAAACGGTGGTTTTCAGTCGTCATTTGATCTAGCGTGTTGACAGTGGGCGAGACGGCAGGGGCAAGGAGACACACAGAGATGCAGAGAGCACTGGGAAAGGCATAGAGGCATAAACCTGAAAGAGCTTATTTAAACCAAGTACACAGCAGGTGAGATGACTTTGAGTATTCATTAGGCCAGTCAACTGTAGGAGAGATGAGATTGAATTATAGGCTAGAAAGCCAGTTACTCCTAGTGACCAGGTTTCAAGTAAGATATACTGTAGCCATCAAGTGCGATATAGGGTTCTTTACAATCAGGAGGGACATTTTGACTGGTAAAAAAGGTTCTTAGCTGAATGCCTGGGGATACGACAGTAAAGAATTCCCATACTGATTTACCCCAAATCCATTCCCAAGGTGTAAGCTATAGGGTCAAAAGCTATATGGCCGAAGCTCCAATAATATAAGTCCACTGGAAGGTTAAGCCTATCGCCTATATAGTTCCAGTTCCTTTCTGTACACAGCCATGACATACGGGGCAAGGGGTTATTTTCACACTGGGTGTTCTTAAAGGAGGAAATTGAGCCATGGCTGGTGTTCAGAAATAGGCATCTGTCTTCAGGGTTCCCTCTCCTGCATTTTGTATGTGACAGATGTGGCATTTCCCCACGTTTGTTTGCTCAGCTGCGAGCTTGATGATTTAACTCTGTCTTGAATGAAATCAAACAAACAGAGACTAAAGCCTGATTACTAAATTACATTGTGCGGATGAGTAACTGCTAATTTCTTCATTATACACTCTGTCCCTCTGAAATCCTGATATCTGACGGTGAAGTGAAATGTTTTGTCCTGCACCACAAGCAGACTTAGCATGTATCATTTCAATTCCTTATCTTTTCATGTCTTTAGGCATTGCTTCATTATTGGGTGGCATGGCAGTTAAGAGCATTGGGCCAGTAACTGAAAGGTCGCTGGTTTGAATCCCCAAGCTGACTAGGTAAAAAAAATATGTCAATATGCCCTTGAGCAAGGCACTTAATCCTATTTGCGCCTGTAAGTCGCTCTGAGTAAAAGCGTCCGCTAAATGACTCAAATATAATGGACCAAAACGGATTGACAATGGCAATCTCCCATGAGGAATCTCTCCATGAGGTCAAAAAAAACAAACCTGAAGGTACAGTAGTAGAGAAAGAAAGAGCAAGGGAGTGAGAGAGCAAGAAAGTGCTTGCTGATTAGATTGTGCTGACTTGGGTTTTCACACACACACACACACACACACACACACACACACACACACACACACACACACACACACACACACACACACACACACACACACACACACACACACACACACACACACTGCAGAAGCTCGTTCTTCACCCTGCCCATCCACAACAGTCCCACAGCCTCCAGTGTGATTTTATTGGGATGACAAGTGTGCAGTCCCTCCATATTTCTGCCGCTCCAGCCTGAATCCCACTAAGTCTACACTAATCATCCCAGTTGGGCTGCTCCTTACTGCTCCTTACTGCTCCTTACATCAATGGTAATCTGGTTTTAGCACAATAGGGGATGTCATTACTGCCCACACTTTCTCCTTAAAGCAGAACGTGGGGCCAAATACAGCAGAGCAGCGTTATCTATGGTCTCTATCTACCTTGCTAATGATCTAGTCTGTGAAAATGATGTAGCCTTTGATTGGCATGGTGCTAATGCCTTCTGCCAGTTTGATTACGTTTTAACTGCAGGCTCTATCACTCCCCCACAATCATGATGAACCACAAATTGGATGTGCTGGTGGTGTATTATCAGCTATTCAAAATAATAATCCTCCCAACCACAATAGTGGGTGAGCAAATACCGTTATTGAATCTATTAGCGTTATATTTGAGTCGCAACCGAGACGAACACAATATTCACAGTAAACCAACATCCACCAAAATATGTTCTCATCAACAGTGTGTGAATAGGAAGTAAACATCACTTTCGCAAATATAAACTTACAAACTCTACAGGAATGAATGGAATATCTAAACATCCCCAATTCAACGGACGTGTTCGCATCACCTTGGAGTGGATCAGTGGATGTGTAAACAACAACATGCATGTGTAAATCCCACAGTAGGGTGGGTGTCTAATCGCGTACACCAGATACACAAGACGTTGCAGCACCGACAGCGAGGCGGCCACCGAGTCGCATTGAAAACCAAAAAGAAAAGTGAGAGAGAGAATGATGGATATCGTCGTAGTCATTAATAGAGACAGGAAAAGACAGCTCGCCTCATCCTGTGTTATCAGGCGAAAGGTGGCAGCATGGGAGGATCATTGTGCTGGAGGCTCATGTGTGAGTCTGAGATACAGTGAGAGAAGAGAGAGAGAGAGAAAAGGGAGACTGGCTCATTTGCTGCTTGTCCCTGAAGACAGTGAAAGGATTATACTCTCAGACACACACACACACACACACACACACACACACACACACACACACACACACACACACACACACACACACACACACACACACACACACACACACACACACACACACACACACACACACACACACACACACACACACACACACACACACACACACACACACACACACAGTCTCAGCAGCACAGTCAGAAACCCTGCCCGCCTCCAATCTCCGGCACTGCGCTGTGCACTCCTCCTTCGCTCTTCACTGGCACTCGATACACACACTTACACACACACACCTCACACACACTGGGACACACACACTCCACTACCATGTAGAGCCTCTGCAAAGGACACACCGGCACAGGACCAGCCAGGTACGATCCATCCATCCCTGCTGTGCTATAATTGACACATTCTGCATCAGTGGACTGGATGTGTGGTGCTGGAATGAGCCAGGCAGTCAGCTCGGCTGCGGAGCAGACCTTCTTGCAAAGCTGCATGCACCAAGATTATCTGGCTTTTGCATAACCAAGGGGAGCGAGAGGGGCTGGATGCTCAGAGTGTAGTGGAGCCCAAATCCTCTGCTCTGCCGCCCAGGGAGAGAAGAATGCGGCTGCAAGGCACATCAACCTT